>NW_004949150.1:271711-285860 GCF_000317375.1 Microtus ochrogaster
CACACACACACACACACACACACACACACACACACACACACACTGATTTACTCACACACACACACACCTTTATTTATTTGGTGTACAGTACTATGCCAAAATATGTTTAGCAATATTTCTCGAAAATGTTGCCTGGAGATTTATGATAGACTTAACAATCACAGAAGGAAACTAATTTTTTTTTAATAATAGAAGAAATGATTCTAGGTACACTAACTAATCTGAAATAAAATTAAGGTAGAAAATACATAGTTCTTTAAAGAACCCTGTGATGTGTATGTATGGAAAAAATTATGTATGGGGATGGAAGGGGTAAAAGGAAAACTATAGTTCTAAAGAAAAGTTCTTAATGCTAAAAGGAGATTTTAAAAGGTCATGCAAATATTTCAGAAAGAAATGGGGTGGTACATGATTCTACAAAATCAACAGGGCACCACAATAGGTCAATCAACTACCAAAAGGAAGGTGAACTTCTCTCTGCCTTTTTTAAGTTTAGGTCCTGGTTGCCCAGGAATGAAGAGGGAAGTTTGATGAATACTTAGGTACACAGTCATAACCCTCTGTCCGGGATGATAATTTAGTTCAGTGAGAAAGAACACAGATCTGCAGATAAGATGTCTGAATTTCATTCCTGCCACTTCAAGCCATTCACCAAATTTCTGGACTTCATGTTTTTATGCAGACATTATAGTAATTATTATATATAGTTGATCAGAGAATCAAAGAGGGACTGATGGAGTGGTAAGGTTCTATTAGAGAGGAGGTGTCAGAGGTCAGCCTGTAAGGTTGCTACTAGTAACAGTCCTAGAACTACCGAAGTGGGACCAGATGCTTCCTGACATGTATTTCAAACATGGAAAATCTGATTATGAAGGACTTTGTGGTTTGCCTCCCCAGGGTGCGCATGTGTTAACAGTTCGATGTACAACTGGATTCTACTGGAAGGCAATGAAAATTTCAGGTATAGAGCCTTGCAGGAGAGTTTGAGCCACTCTATGGTTGTTGTTTCAAAAAATAAAAAGTATTATTGGAAAACTGGTGAGTTCTCTGTTTCCCAACAAAATGAGATGAAAAGTTTGTCTACCAAAAACTTTAAATTTTTGGATTTCTTTTCTTGTTTTTTTGTTTGTGTTTTGAGACAGCCTACTATAGCCTAGGTCATAATTTGCTCTGTAGTTGAAGCTGACCTTGAACTCTCCATCCTCCTACCTCTACCATCAAAGTGCTGGGATCTACAACAGGTCCCAAAGTATAGACATGCTGCAGCAATTGAAACCTCTAAATCTGGAGATCCAAATAAACTGTTACTCTTTATAAATCAATTACTCAGGAATATGTTACAGACATAGGACATAACCCTGTGTTATATAGAGACTGACCTGTGTTTTAGAGCTGGAAGAAACTGGTTTTTTTTCACCTTGTTTCTACAGGACATCACAGCCTCTGCAGAGTCCTATATATCACAGTTTCTTAGACTGCCAGTTTAATATCATGCAAAATCAAAATAAATGGCATGACTCTGATCTTCAAAAAGGTGTTGTAAGAAGAGTTTACTATAATAAGAAATACAATGGAACCTTAGCTTGTGATAGTTCCTACTGCCTCTATCTTATGACTTCTATTGCTCTTATTGCATGCGATGCATTCGTGAGTCCTTACACTGTAAAAGCGTATTCTCTTCAACATAGGGAAAGGGGGCTTTGGAATCTAAACTTTAGATACACACACAATATATTCATTTTCTGCTATCTCTGCTGACCTTTTAAGGAAATGCTTTATCTGTATTTAAGGAACTTAGGAAAGCCTAAAACCCCACCCACAAGCATTTAAACTAAAATAATATGTAAATTATAAATGTGAGTACTGTGTTGCTATTTGAGGACATTACGCCATTCTTTGTTTCTGAAAAACATATGTCAAATTGAGAAAGACGTAAATTAGATTTTAAAATATATGCAACCACACCATTTTACTTTAAAACTTTCCCTCAGCGTTAGAGCATAGGTGCTTTTTAGTGAAGATCAACTTCATATATTCAACAATGAACTCAAAATCGGACACATTAGACAAAAATAATCGTCAACGAGAATGAATAGCTGAATAAACAAAAATGGCAAATATTATGTCAAAGGAATCCTAGCAGGCTGTTTCTTCCAATTACTTCCTGGAATTTGCAATAGAAACATCACTTCTCGTACAGGATTTGTTCACTATAACCTGTGGTTCTTTAACTGTTGAAACAGTGAGGCTGTGTAAACAAAGAAAAAGCCAGCTGCATTCATGAACTCCTGTATCTTCATTACTTAGAAGAAGATTCGGTTCCTTATTCCTTTCACCTTGGTGACATGCTAATTAATAGCAATTTATTGTAGAAGTGTTAGGAAAATCACAGGGGTAATTTATTTATTTTTTTTTCTTTTTTTTTTTTATTAAGAAAGAAAAAAAAATTTTTCCGCCTCCTCCCAGCCTCCCACTCCTCCCACTCTCCCCCCCCCTAACTTCCCCCCCTCTAATTTAAATCATGAGTTCTAACATTTACTTTTAATGTGTACTGTTCTAATTAGTAGTTTTGAATTGAATGCTTCAATACTTTTTGGAGTCCATCACAGATTGGAGTATGCGTTTGGCTTCAATTAATAAAAGATAATATAAAATATTTTATAAATATTATTAGAAAATTGGGCACAGTGCATTGTGACAAAGCGAAGGCTGGAAACAATATTAAATGGCTTTGCATGAGCTCTCCTGTGCTGCAGGAATTGTGCTGACTGCTCATAGATAGTGTTGTGATGAAGATATTCCAGAGGGTACACATCACCAAACGTAAGGGAACGTAACCGCAGAGACCATTAGCCAAGTATGCACGATCACGCAGCTAATCTCTCTGGAAGCCCGTATTTAAATCTTCATATTTCTGGGTTCAGTAACTATGTTTTGCTAGTTATGTTTTGTTTGGCTTGCCGAAGTAGTGGTCACCCTATGAAAGTGTAATTTATTAAGGTAACTGAGGTTATATGTGTTTGGCATATCAGCTTTGCCAAGCACAGATAAGTGCTTAAAGATCAGCTCCAGGAGAAAGTCAATTATAGTTAGAGAATAATTCCAGTCTACAAAGCTCACGAGGAGGTATTGCCACTAATAAACAGTCCTAGTTCACTTTAAGATATGCTCATTGGACATCTACAGTGTGCCAAGTGCTGAGGGACCTGCAGGGAGAAATAAATAAAGAAAATGATTGGAACGGGCTCTGGCGAGAGATGGAGAAATCATGGCCCGGTGAACTGGTAAAGACTGAGCAAGGGGGGCTTTGTTCATGGTAAGAATAAAACGTGAGATTTGATACTTCATATCAACAAGAATGGAAAATCACTCCAGTGAAGTAAAGATCCTGAACAATGAGATGAGAATAAAATAATGCCACCAGAGGAAAAAATTAATCAAAGTGAATGAGGTAGGTTATATTGTGTTGACTCCAACTCCCACAGCAGGAGTCTAAGCAGCCTGAATACTTCCCCTTCATATATGCTTCGTTCTTCTCTGCCTTTTATCAGCTTCATCGGTCAAGAAAGTAAGTGTTAGTTGTACCGATATATTTCTTATATTAAGACCATCTGCCAGCTCAATTACTCCAGTTCATTCTCACAGTATGAGATTTCTCAGAGGAGTGATTCTATTGTAACATTGCAGAAATTATAAAAAATGTCCTATGAGACTGAGGGAAATGAAATATTCAGAATGACAATCATTTATATTGTAAGACATCTGAAATATATATATATGAGTGTGTGTGTATGTATATATGTTCTGTCTGCTCTTGTTTTTCTCCTAAACTTTAGGGCCCTGCTTTCATTTTAACATCTTAAATCTACGTTTCATTGTTTTGTTTATACAAATTAATTCTGATGAAACATACATCCAAATTGTTTAAGTTTAAATAGCAACAGCAATGTACATAGTATTGAAAATAAATAATCATATTACAGAATACATAACAGTAGAAACTACCATTGAATATTCTCTTTCCATTCCTTTCACAACGTTTTTTGTCTACAAATCTGTTCTTCCTCTTGAAGAGCATGTTACTATCTGTAGAATCATGACTCTAGGGTCAGTAAAAATTCAAATGTGACTCCCAGACCTACTTGGCACTCCCCCTTCAAACGTAAATTCTTGAAAAATTAAAGGTATTCCAATAGAAGCCAAAATAACACTCATTAATTTTGTGACTCGATACTGAGAATGTAAAAATGACAAGAAAATATTGTTTTCCAGCATACATGAGTGCCCTGATGGAACTTCTCATCTAAAAATGAGCTGATAGTGAAATTGATCATTCTTGAGGAAGGAAAAAAATGTGCTCAAAATGCAGCATGGAGAATTTAATTAATACAAAATTGTAATAGTTTGGTTGGAACACTAGCATTTGTTACAGTTGGAGACTCTGAGTTTTATTTCATTTCAAAGTCTCAGTAATTGAATATGAATACTGAATCAACTCCAGCCTGGTTCACTTGGATTTATTTTTTCAGAATACATATTCTTATTTTCCACATCTACATTTGTTTATTACTGAGTGGCCTTTTTAATCTTATATATTAGAAAGAAAAAAAAACGAATTTAATAAGAGTCTTACCCGAGAAATTCTATATTCCTTGTTCCTGATTTTGGCTTGAATTCAGTGTTTGCCCGGTTTTTGAACTGGGTTTCAGTGTAGTTCTCGAGAGATGGATAAAACACAGGTGACCACAGTGCTCTCTCTCATGGCTGAGATTATGTTAGTTTTCATTCAATAAACTGTCGATGTGTTCAAAGAACTCTACCTGATTATCCCATTTCTCTCCTGGGATGAAGTTCAGGTTAGGCAGAAGTGGGAGAAAAAAAAAGTCATGGAAGTGGAAATTCTGTTATTTTCCCTCTGACTTCTCCCCCTATTCCAGCTTGTATTAGGCAGCATAGAATATCTTGTACAAAGTCCACTGAGCAAACTCTTTATTCCACAGACAAGAAGGTTGCCGAGGAGAGAGGTCATAATTCTCCTCTATTTTTTTTTTATTGAAGTGCCTACAGTGAATTTATTTAGTTAATATTTATTTTGTCGAGTGAACTCTGACTGCAAAGGTTCATGCTGCTCTGCCCTTGGCAAAGGTCCAAAAGTCATTGGTAAAACCCGACTCTGCTGTTGGAGGAAGGAGTATGCTCTTAGGGCCTCAGAATGGCCTTCTGTAGTCTGCTATAATGCTGAGTCTGTTCTGTTACAGAGTCGGACACAATTATGGAAAGATTTCAGGAAAATTTCATTGGAACTAGAACAGAGTCAATGTTCAAGAACACTTTAATTTTTTAAATCTTTATTTTAAGTGTTTTGGTCTCATGTGTGTTTGTGCGCCATGGGTATACAGGGTCCACAGGAGTCAGAAGAAGATATGAAATTCCCTGGGACTGTGTGAGCTGACGTGCATGCCGGGAAAGGGAAATCAGGTTCTCTGGAAGAACAGCCGAGTGTTCTTAGGGTTAAGCCATCTCTCCAAGTCTGTGTATGAATACTTTAATAAACTATAACACAATGTCTCTCCCGTTGGCAGAGCTGTGGCTGAGCCAGTCCCGAAGTTGTGAGCATGGAGATAGCTGTTCCCATTACTTTTCTGTCATGTGGCAGTATGGGCAGGAGGCAGATGCTACCCTCTGCCTATCAATGCCTTAAGTAGGTGCCCCCAGTGAAGTGTGTTTTAGAAATCACCATGATTTTTATGAGCAAAAAAATTAGAGTTGTAGACCTCTTCCTGGGGTCATAAGAGCAGGAGAGCTAGCCCTGCCCCTCATCTGCTGCAGCATCCGAGAGAGTGGCCCCTATGCCACGTCCGGGATAATAGTAGAGCTGAAGGTGTAGGTGTGGAAAATCTAACCCTGAAAACTTGAAAACAGGAGAACGGCTCCCCACGCCCATCACTGTAAAGGGTGAACTTGCCAAGTCAAAGCAAGGAAACTCTCCCTGGTGAGGACTAGGGAGAGATGGCAGGTTGCCCAACCCTGCAACTATCCAGGCCCAGAACCAGAGTTATGTATTGGCTCACCCCATCCGTGTTTTGCTGGAGCTCATGAAGGGACCAGTCCTGCAGACCAAAAGCTGCAGGATTTCCACAAACACAGGGCAACAGCAGGATAGCCAGGAGGAGTTGCAGAGAGGGTCGAGCATTGATAGTGTAACAGAAAGCAGAGGCCTTGAACCAGACCAAAAACTCTTTGCGATGAACCCTTGAAAATAAAGGTATGAGGATCAAAGAATTTACTGCATGACTCACTGTGTCACACTACAGCTTCCATGATGAAATCCCCTCCCCATACACACTCTTTATTTCTTTTGACTTTTATTTGGGGGTGGGTGTGGCCTGCAAGAGCAGAGGGCAGATACACAGGAATGGGAAATGAATGGCATTGAGATCCAGGCTGTGAAAGACACAAGGAATAAATAAAATGAAAGTTAAAAAATAATTACTACTAGTTATAAGTAGTGGCACATGAGAGATGAAGTGCATTTAGAAATCACCATGGTTTTTATCAACAAAAAATTAGAGTTGCAGACAGCTCATTTGAGTTAGTTCTGGCTACTCCAAGTGTGGTAGTTTGAATGCAACCGGCCCACATAATATCACAGCGAGTGGCACCATTAGGAGGTATGGCTTTGTTGGAGGAAGTTTGTCACTCTGGAGGCGGGTTTAGAGGTTCCCTGTGCTCAGAATACTGCCCACCATTGCAGCTGACTTCCTGATGCCTGCAAGATATAGATCTCTCAGCTCCAGCACCACATCTACTTGCATGCACACTGCCATGCTCCCCATCATGACGATAATGGACTGAATCTCTGAAACTGTAAGGGAGTCACCACAACTAAACGTTTCATTTTATAAGAGTTTCTGTGGTCATGGAGTCTCTTCACAGAACTAGAAACCCCAACTAAGACACCAAGAAATGTAACCATGCAGTGGACGTTTGTTAAAGTGTCAGCTACCTACTGAAAAATTATGCCATGTACTTTGAACATGGGACTCAGAACATTCAAGCTGAATCTGACCTGAGAACCTCCTAATGGAGGACTAGCTTTCATGGTATCAGAAGGTGTTATGCAAGCTGCCACAGGGAAAGCAATTAATAGTTCTATTCAGCTACGATGCTCATAAAATTAACAATGAGCAGCCCTGAAAGATACTCCTAAAGGCACAATAATGGAACACATCTTTGCAGTAGCAGACAGCTCTCTAATTGTACTTAAGGCCCATTCCACAGGAGGAAAAACACCAGACTTGGAAGGATGAGGGCTATGGCTTATGGGACTGAGTAACTACTGGGTTTTCAGCCCTTTAAGCAGGGAGATAGCCATCATTGAAATACCCAGACAACTGTATAAGAATATCTAATAAGTTCCCTTTGTAAGATAGAATTATTCCATCAATTCTGTCCTCTAGAAAATGTTGACTAATAAACCATCTCAGGTTTTTAGATTTCTTTTTCAAAGTAGTAAAACCAAGAGTACAGTAACTTATGAAAATCTCCATATATGACAACATTATAGGTTACGTTCCAAAATATTACAGGCTGTAAAATGTGACTATATGCTTAGTCCATTCATGTTCATAGTGGCCAAAGGTGGCTATGTACATCCACAAACATATATACACTGATGCTTTCACATGAAGGCAAAATAGCTCAGAAGTATATTTCACTGCAAGAGCGCTGGCTTAGCATGTGCAAAACCAGAGTTAGATTCTCAGAAAGGAAATTAAAAAAAAAGAAAACATAAAACGTCAAAGTTGAGGAAGAGGATAAAAAGGAGAAGAAAATAATCACAGTAAATGAAACTTCTTTCTACATCTGTTGGATTGAATATTGTTTTTTGTACATCCCAAGTGTGATTCTACTAAACTTTTTCAGCCATGCATAGTCTTGGCAGCCACACCCAGAACTGATGATAAGTATTGTGTTGACGTGGAGAATTTGAGAGCAGTCTGCTCTGGGGGAAAACTAACCAAGTTGTAAAATTGGCTGGATACAAGGAGTGCATCCGAATGGTTAAAAGAAGAAAGGGGGTACCTGAAATCGAAGCCCCCCTTTCACTTTCAGTCCTCACTATTACCTTCACCTCCAGTTAAGCAAGTATGACACCCTGAGTTGAAATTGACCCTCATGGGGTTGGGAATTTAGCTCAGTGGTTGTGTTCTTGCCTAGCAAGCAAAAGGCCCTGAGTTTAGTCCTCTGAACCAGAAACAGACAAACAAACAAACAAACAAAATCAGGTCTCAAAAGCATTAGTGATGATGCTGAGGATCCTAAACCTGCATTACTCCCAGGGATCCCCAGATGACAGAAAGAAAGGACTAAATATTAGGATACATTCACACTGGAGCAAAGACAGAATTCTGGAGAAAGCATCCAGCATACTCACACTTAAGGAAACCTTTGCAACAGAAGGTCTCAAGATCTCAGTGGAAGACAGATTTTTGTTCTTCGATCCCTCTGGGCTGGCTATACTGCAGATTTTCTCAGTCTGCTGGAATTTACTGCTCTTTTTACCCACACTCACTGTAAATGTTATGAGGCATCTAAAATTGTGCCTGCCTTTCTCTTGTGTTAGCCACCCCTAAAGTATGTTTCTTTATAATTTGACGATGTACTTTCAGAGTTGTGTTTCTGACTTCCACTCTGGTGACTTCATTTTTGTTCTTGTGTTTGTATGGTTTGTTTTTTTTTTATTGCTAATTGTGGCAAATTGTTTTTCACTTGATTTGACAACTCTGTCACAGGGGGAGATCTTAGAATTATGGATTATGCATAGAAAAAAGAGCTTGTTTGAACTGGACAGACTTAATTTTCTGAAAAATCATGAATAAATCAGAATTTCAATGCCATGTACAATTTTGAAGGAATATTTATTTGATTTTATTAATATAGGAAATTTGGATTTCAGAAACAAACAGCAATGAATGCTGTCAAGGATGCAAGGAGAAAGTCTTACACATGCTGGTGGGAATATATAGTGCAGTTGATATGGAAGTCAGATGGAGGATCCACAAAACCTAAAATAGAACTATCATATAATCCTGTTACACAACTTATTGCTGTGCACATGGAAGGACCTAAGTCAAAATGCAACAGAAACACCTACACGTCACATTTATTGCAACATTTTCCATGACAAATTATATATAAGTTGACTTATATACCCTTAATCAGATTAATTATTAAAGAAAAGGTATATAAATTTTATAATTTATATTTGCATTGTTTTATATTATACTTTACATACATGTAATATATAAGCATGTACATATATAAGGCAGAAAAGTATATGGGCATGGAGATTTTCATATTAGGTAAAATAAACAAGAATCAAAAACAAATTTCATGAGTCCTTTTTTATTCACATTGTAGATTTAAATGTCCATATACAAATGTACACGAGAGGAAGATAGAGAGCAGATTGTGCAAAGGAAGAATCTAAAGAAAGAGATATAAGAAAGAAGAAAAGGTAAGCAAATCAAATGTGCTTTCTACAATATGAAAAAATATTAAATTAAAGCAAAGAATTGTGTTGGTGTTAGAAGCAGACCATACTGGTACAAGGGACAGTCATCAAGTGGTAAGCAAAATAAATGGTTTGTCTGTGTGAAAATGTCACTATGAATTTGTCATCGTGTTCTACAAGATTATGAGAAGAAGTCTTTGACTGTGTATTATATTCATCACAGGAGCTTAAGAAGAAGTCCTTGGCAGCTTGGAGTCAGAGGATGGATGTAGAACTTCAAAGAACTCATGCCAGAAAGCTGTTTGGGAAAGTGAAGAACTACCAGAACGATTAGTAAGACAACAATCACAAATAATGTTTTTAGCTCCAAATATTCACCTAGTAACTGAAATTTTTTGGCCTAAAAAAGCATTTCAGCATCATTTATCCAATTTGTCACCATAATGTCATCTTATCTAGAGTTCTGGGGAGATACTAATGGAACTAGTTTATCAGTAAACAATATTTTGAGCATCATTTTCCTAGACTGGTCACCGAATTAAGCAATAACATTGTAGTTTAGATGAAATTTATATTTCTAATATGTATGTGATGCTTGGATTTAGTTATAAATTTGGAACATTATAGGATTAATCTGAGAAAGGAGTCTCAGTGAGGAACTCTTTAGATTGATTGGTCTGTGAGGATGCCTGTGTGAGATTTTCTTTTTTTTCTTTTTCTTTCTATTTTGAGACAGGGTTTCTCTGTGTAGCTTTGGAGCCTGTTCTGGAACTCACTCTGTAGACCAGGCTGGCCCCAAATTCACAGAGATCCACCTGTCTCTGCTTCCCAAGTGTGGGTAAAAAGACGTGTGCCAGAACTGCCTGGTGAGAGATTTTCTTAACTAGGTCATTTGCTATGGGAAGCCCTACAATAAATTTGAAAAGCATCATTTCATATGATGGGTTATGACCCTAGAAAAAAAGGACAAAACATACAGATATTAATTCATTGCTCTCTTTTTTTGACTGTGGATGCAACCTCAGAAACTGCTTCAAATCCCTGCCACTGTAACTGCTTTTGCAATGATCAACTGCAGCCTGGGTTGTAAGTCAGATAGATCCTTCTCCCTCAAATTGCATTTGTCAGGGTAATTTTTTTCTCACGGCAACAGAAAAAAAAATTGAAAATATATTCACATAAATCTAAAGTTAGTATTTTAATGTCAATGACAGAAGCAGTTTTTAAAAATATGCTCTAAGATGAGAATGTCTGAAAATCAAATATGTGGCATTGTCCTTGGAGGGAGATGGCTGGTGTTCATAGTAACATATACACTCTACAAGGTGAAACATAGGGATAAACACCACATCATAAGGCAGAAGAAGAACAGTGATGAAGTTATCTATATGTAAGGAGAAACAGCAAGGTCATGTGAATACTGAGTAAGGAACACCGTGCTGCAGACACGGAAGTTGTGACCTATGCCATAAGTTGTAGAACATGAGGAAACATGTCCCATGGTAGGAATATTAACACCCAAATGATAGAAGACACTTGTTCTAGAGCCCCTATATCTAGTGATAATCTCTTTTGTGATTTTTCTTAACAATATCCATCCTCATCATCAGTTAACTTTAAATACGTGGTTTTCATAGGGATTTGTTTATTTATGCTTATCATGCTCCTCTAAGCCTAGGCTGGCTGAGAGAACCTTGCAAATCATAGACTAACATTTATAGGATTGACTGGATGAGCTGAACTCCTACCTTCACAACCACCATCATGTGTGGTTTTCTGAATCTTTTGTTTTTGGATCTGATGAGTCAGACCAACCCATTCCTTTTAAAGACTGAACAAAGAGCAGAACAAACACCCAAAATAGATGTGAGGATAGAGACAGTATGCTTCATATGATGATGTCTTGTATGTGGCTAAAGTAGTAAACCTAGATATTCATTCTGCAATTAAAACTCTCACCAAGGAATTTTGTATGGTTTCATACATTTTTCATTGTCTCTCATATAAACTTTGAAATCACACAGTGATATTTTCTCATATCTACAAAGAATATGAGTTTTAAAGACTATATTAAAGTTGGCAACTATAGATTTTTTTTTCTAGAACACTTTAAAAATCTATGTGAAATTAAAAACTAGTAAATGGCAACAACAACAAAGTTATTTATACTTAGATGAAAAATAGTCCAAGACTGTGGGAAAAGGGAGCAAAACACAGATGCTTCCAATAATCTTATATTAATTTATAGTCTTAAAGGGCACATTGAAATCTTGCCTTCCATATGTAAGTACACTTGCTTTTACTATTTATGACTTTTAATGTGGGTTCAAAATCAAAAGGTCTTGAACAGATTTATGAGTCATTGTATTTCAGAAGAAAACCCAAGGAGTCAGAAGTCAGCCCTGTGTTCAAAGGCCGTGATGCTGATAACGTGTTAGGTATGTCATGTCTTGTGAATAAAAGACACTGCACAGAAATTAAACTATGACTACACATACACACACAATCTTCTCTCCAATGAGGCTTTATTCACAAGTAAAAGGAAAGCCACTTGAAAGGTGTGAAGAAAACTTTTAATAATAATCTTTAAGTCTTCTGTCATCCTCTGAAAAGAAGAGAAAAGTGGAGAAAATATATGGGCAGTCAGCATCAGGAGGTAGTGCCTTGTTGCATCGATGACCAAAGAGAAAGGTTTTTCCCAGTCGGCTTTAGCCTCCTGCAGTAGTCAAACAGCTCATTTCTCTACCCATTGAGTAGGACAGATCCTGCTTACACCCATCCACTAGTTCTGCTCCTTGAGCTTGGAATTTGGAACTCCTCAACTTTATTGCCTCTGGAAGCTGTCATTTAATTAATTTCTCAGCCAAAGTGAGTCCTGGTCCACCCCCTCTGGCCAGTCTATGGGTTCTCCTTGGGAATTCCAAGAAATTTTAACACAGGCACACTTTTCATATTTGGTAGTAAGGTGTCTGAGTTCAGAGTCAGTTTACTACATCAAGAATTTTTTCACTTTTAGCCATTTTTACTATAACGATCACTCTTTTTCCCCATAAAATGCTGACATCCAGAAAATACAACCTTTCACAGTTGCAGTACCCTAAATACATTTCTGAATACCAAAGCCTACTAAAGGTTTAATCCAGGATCAAGATTTTCTAAATCCAATGAATACACAACTCACAGGACTCTGAAAAAAAATATCTAGTGTGCTTACTTTAAAGAGCACAAGACTGTATCCCATGTTCTATATAACAGGCAAACTCATTAACTTAAAAGCAGAAAATATAACATTCAGTCCTATTGGTTAGAGGCAGCAACAATTCCTTTTTTTTTTAAACCTATCAATTTAAAGACAACTTGTGGGCCAGTGAAAAGTGAAATGGGTTAGAAATGCTTGTATACCTCTGCTGTAATGCTGCCATTTTCCATGTTATACTGGCTAATTCACCCTGCTTCATGGTGTCTAAGTTTTCCTCTTCTGAATAGTAATAATAAATGTACATGCTTAAACCAAACTAATATTTGTGAAGTTTTATAAAAGGTCCATATAATTTTAAGCAAAGGCTTTGCTTCTCCAGCTTTGAAGTTATAACCTAAATAGAAGATTCAAAACAAAAACTAACCTTTCAGAAAAGGATATCCCTGCAGTACTAAATTTCAAAGATGATTTAGATGGAGCATGCGGGCCTATGTTCATCCATCTAGAAAAAACAAAACAAAACAAAGAAAACTGTTGGGACACATGATGGAGATGAACGAGCCAGGGAGGCTGAGTTGAAACTGTGTAATGAACGTCCCTAATCCTTATCCACTTAGCTACAGATAACATACTCAGCAATAGTTTATTTCCTATATAACCTTACCAAATAAGGGATTTACCTAAGTAGAAAGCTGAATATAACATTAAGGCATATATACATATATATCATACCAATGTAGAGAAGCATGTTACAAAATCAATATGTATTTGATAATGTGATAATGACATTATGGGTATCCAAATCATACTGTGTAACTCTCATGTGATCAAATAGAAATTGTTTGTCGCCATAGTTAGTAATTCTTATCTTCTAACACCAGAAGGTTCTTGGCAGAAGGTACGTGCCATAAGACATTGTCTTATTTAGAATACAAAAGAAGCTAAGTATTTATAAAAATGCAAGGGTGTTGGGAGCAACTGAGATACAAAAGACATATTAACTCAAAATTAGAAATGGAAATTTTGAAATATTTCTTCTCTTTTTAATTTCTATTTATTTTTATTCTGAAACTTTAAAAATTATGACAAATCTTAGTTATATACTTTGAAGTGGACTGTTATGTTAATAAGTCAGCCAAAATTTAACTTATAATGTTATATGTATGTGTGTGTGTGTGTATAATGTTGCATTATTGTTATTGTGGAATACAATATTCCTAATTTGCAATATTGGTACATTTTAATATCTAATAAGGTCTTCTAGGCATTTAGGGCAAAAAAAGAGTGTGTTAAACTGGTCCTACTTTAAAAATACTTCTTATCGCCGGGCAGTGGTGGTGCACGCCTTTAATCCCAGCACTCGGGAGGCAGAGTCAGGCGGATCTCTGTGAGTTCGAGACCAGCCTGGTCTACAAGAGCTAGTTCCAGGACAG
>NW_004949150.1:285960-322169 GCF_000317375.1 Microtus ochrogaster
AAAAAAAAAAAAAATACTTCTTATCGAGGACTATATGTACACACACAGACCTGCTTTGCTTTTGTTACAGGAACATATCACAGACAGTTACCCCTTTTTTCAAGGCTATTTAGCAAATCCTTTTAAACTTTTGTGGTTTTCTTTCATAGTTCACTTTACTACCTCCATCACTGGAACAGACTCACACTGGCTATCTCATCAGCTTGAGAGACTGCTGGTCTCTAACCAGTGGTTGCCTAACACCACATATTTGCATACTCCTCCTTCTTAGTCCTCTGTATTTCCTTTTGTATTAAGCACAGTGCATCTCCTCCTAGTGGTAGCACAAGGGAAACCATAAGCTCTCTGTATTACACAACAGAATGTCATGTCAATTGCCTTATTAACCATATGAAAAAATATATCACAACGGTGAAAAACCTTCTCAGTTTTCTATATCCTTCCCCTTAGGCTATTGTCATGAGCCACTGGCATACTAAGGGGAGTGTACTAATTCAGTTGTCAGCTGCTTCACCTATTAAAAAGGGGGGAAAATACCAGCGAAAAATATGAAACCCATAATAAAAGTGCTGGAGAGGTCTGGAGAGCTCTGTCCACTTGTAGTCCCGAATTAAACATTCTCTCAAAAACATCCAATTGAACTGTCAGGGAGAAGGCTGCTGTCACATATCTGGCATGGTAATGAGACATTAGTGTTGTCAAGGCACCTTCTGGAGCAACAGAAGACCAGGGGCTCATGCTTGAAGTTTTGAGGTGGAAAGAAAGTATTGATTGCCTCCTGTTTTTTTTCGCAGACAAATTTGTGGGAAAACTGTAAAAAGTCAAGTAGTCTAGAAGTCAGATCAGAATCTAAGGAAAAACAATTAAACACACACACACACACAGAGAGAGAGAGAGAGAGAGAGAGAGACAGAGACAGAGACAGAGACAGAGAGAGGCAGAGAGAAATATTTATGAACCTAAATCCTAGTATGAAATACAAGAAATTCAAAATTGCTAGATTTGACCAGAAAAAAATAGAAATATGCTGATTCTAGAAGCCTCTTAAAATTCCAGTCTAGGAAAATGATGATTTGATTTAATATATAAATGTTCCATTTTTAAGTTACTAAATATGGAAATATGCATGGTAACTGATATATAAAGCATATGTAAAATATGCTTAATCATAAACTGCTAAGGTAACTTCCTATGTATGTGAAAAATTACTTTTAAACATGTGTGCTTTGTTCTTTGTGTGTGACTGTTTGAGACAGAGTTTCACCGTGTAATTCTGATTGTGATTTTGGCTGGCCTCAAACTCACACAGATCAACCTGCCTCTGCCCCGAGTGCTTTGATTAAAGCATATACCAACATTCCTGCTTGCCATATGGGCTTTGCACTAAAACATTACTTTTTGGTAACACAAAGAATACTGAAGTGATAATATGCTGTTCATGTACTACATCTGACAGACACTCCACAGAGTGCTTTATTGTTGTTTCCATCTTCTTTAACCTTGTCAATGATTTTGTGTGTGTGTGTGGGGGGGGGTGTGGGTGTGTGGTACATGCTGCTCTTGTGTGTGTTAAGGACGGGTTTTATGGGAACAAAACCTCTTTAAGCTTCAAGCCATCTCCTGCCGATAACTCAAGCTGGGAAGAAAAGATAATTAGCCAGCTTGGAAGAACAATGGCAGATTTAATAATCTGCAGAAGATGGGGAAACATTTTGTTCTTTAAATGGCTTTGAATGCTGGTTCAGGTGGAAATAATATACACTGATTTTGGCTGCGTTCACCTTGTGGTAATTTCTGAAGAGACTGGTTACAGTATCTACCCTTGGAAAATCCACCTAACTTGAATGTGTCTCTTGCGTTGTTGTCAAAGTTAGGACCAAAATTCCCCTACCCATACTTCAGGACCAAAGAAACATGAATAAGAAAAGGAAATCACTGGTTTTCCAGTGCACAGTGCACACCACAGACTAGAACTGATTTTACATATGTGGGATCTGGAACTCCTGTTAAAGAAATACTTCAAAGTACATGTAAAATAAATACAGGAAAAGCAATTCCCATTACACAAAGTTCTTGAAGTATTGACCAGGCCCGTTCTCTCAACCTTGATGATAGAATTAGGTAAAGAACGTGTAATATTCTCTCTTGCTATTAGAGGTATTTATTTGTAGGTTTATCTGCCTAAGGGAAGCAAAGATAGTAGCATTTTCTTTGCTTATTTCAGTTGACTGACTAGTCCTTGTGAAGATATGCAAACACTTTTAACAACTTGGAACGTGTCTAGGTAAAAGTGCGGTGCTTGGGAGAGAGAAAGCAGAGGTTGATTTTCTAGGACTTATTATTATTTCCTCTCCTTCAAGGGGAGGAAATCTGATTTTGTAAATGTGGCCTAAGCATCTGTGTTGCTGTGGCTTGCTTTGAGGTTGACCATGAGGTGGAGTAACGTGAAAAATGCTGTTCAAGTCATTAACACAACTGTCTCCAGTTTCTTTTAGAAATGAGATGGAAAACACAGAGACGCTGATGCTGTATAGAAACAATTAAATATTACCAGTGGACATTGTTTTGATGAAAATCTTGTCTGCTCATGTACAAATGCCACTAATAGCTTCATTAATATATCTATTTAATAAAATACAGAACATACTTGAGAATATACTTTCATACAGGTTGATTGATTCTCAAATCAAAAGACTACCCAGGCAACTTCAAAAGGGAAAGCTACAAAATGTAAATTAACTTTATATACCTATATAACTTCTGTTTAATAAACAGATTTAAACTGATTTTAGGATTTGATATTATAAAAAAAATTAGAATATCCCATTTGATGTTTTCTCTGTTCCTTATGTCTATTTATGACAGATGGACAGATAGTAATGAAAAGTCACTAGTTTTTTAGTATTTCAATAATGCTGACCCATTTTCCAAATTTTTTGTAAACTACACCCACTAAACCTGTTCTGTCCCTTTCCTGTACTACACCAACATTTAGTGCTTTCGTAGAGGTTCTTGTAAAGTGAGAGTTGATCATGATAACCTATCCTAAACACCTCTGTCTTTTCCCTGATCGTTGAGGGCACAGAACAATGCATTAGTCTGTCTTGAAAGCATGAAGAACTATCACTGGGAAGGTTCTAGGTCTAAACCTAAAGAAAAGAGGTGTGGAGGCTCTAGATAATGTCAGAATGAGGTCTTCTGCACAGGGTTACTTAGAGAGAATCGGGCCTCTTCTCCCTTCAAGAACACACGCGGATTCCCTAAGACTTTTTAACTTTCTGTTTTCTGAATATTCCAGAAGTTTCTAATGGTGTTAAGATCCACCAGACTTGATTTCTGTAAGCCACCCATCTATTTCCTCCTTCTGAGAAGAAAGCCCCAGGAAGTCATTTTCACTCTTAAATTTTTCTCGAAACAAAGAATTAGCTTGCTGTTATGAATAAAATCGTTAAGTGTTCCACTTTCCTCCGTGCAGTACACAACCTAAGGACAGAACAAATTCTTGCCCTCAAGGATGCTCCCATCGCTTTCAGAGCACTGAGTGGGCATTAGCATTTTAATAGCGTCATAATTCTGCCATGCTGTTAGAGAAGCCTTATTTAATTGGACTCAACGGCCTCATTTTATTCCAGTGAAGACTCATTGGCAACGTGGATTAGTATTTGTCAGTGGGAAGTGGCTATTAACCTTGATATATGTGAATCCTCCCACATTGAGTGCCCATGTTCCACATAGAACACGGTTCCAAGGTAGAAAACATGAGGGGAGTCAAGAGTGGGAGGCAGCAGCCATGCTCCATTTAGTCCTGCTGATATATCTGAAAGTAGAGTAGAGAAGTGCTTCCAGGGCACAGGTGCGAGATAAAATTTCTATGACCAATGACAAGTCATTATTATTTTGCTACAATATCAGAAGAAAACAGTCTTGCTCCTCAAAGTAAAATGTATCATCATTGAATACTAAGCAAGGAGATAGTGAATCAATTAATTATGC
The DNA here is from genome assembly GCF_000317375.1 of Microtus ochrogaster. Taxonomy (NCBI): domain Eukaryota; kingdom Metazoa; phylum Chordata; class Mammalia; order Rodentia; family Cricetidae; genus Microtus; species Microtus ochrogaster. The sequence continues at coordinate 289,954 of NW_004949150.1, forward strand.
TATTGTCTTGCATCATCAGATTCGACATTAGAATCATTGACTCCATGGTGTGTTGTTTAAGCAACAGTACTACCACTGCCGCACGTTGGTTTTAGAAAGTGCAATATGATGTGTCCCTTGGGAGAGTTCATTTACTTTCCAAAACTCCCAAAATACTGATCACTCAATATTTCACAATTTGGACTAGTGGCCCAGACAGTCTTAGATGTGTCAAAGTCAGTCAATCTGCCTCCCCCTCCCCCTTATTACGTGATTAACATAGGTATCAGTAGCACTAGGAAACATCATCGCTCAGGTGCAGAACAAGAAGTATGGTGAGCAACTGTCGTCAGCTGTGTGAATACCGGTTAATGTACAGCTCTCACCGCTGCAGCCTCCTCAAACATTTTCATTACACTCACGTATTTGAAAATCACGATTCCCAGCTCTATATAGCGATAGCGAACAGGAAGGAAACAGAGCGCTCCCTTTGCAGAGAGGTTCTGTCTGACTTGTCCTGTCTCTGTAATCTCTCCCAGATTCACAGAGAAGGCCAGCACAGGCACAGAGCTCATCCGTCCAAGAATATGTGTATCAGTCAAACCTCCAATCCTCCTTCTGATTCTGTGACACTTTTGGTTTATTGTTTTTCTCTTTCTTTTCCTTTGAAAAAATTTATTTTTTTTAAATTTATGCTTTGATGTCTCTAATCCCACTGAGGCATGCAGGTTGCCAAATGTTCATCTGCAATCTGTAGCATTTAAATTAAAGGAAGGGTTTATAGATTCTAGGATTTTTTCTGAGCATCTCAAATAAATCCCTTCATGGATGGCTAAACCGTGAGAAGAACATGAAGTTATATTAATCCCAATCAATGTACCTCAGAAGAGCAAACTGCATTCACTGACAGTCAACAAACAAATAAGAAATTCCTCTTTCTATTTATATAAGACTTCCTTTTAAAAATTAGATTTGGCTTTTGATCCTAATGCTACTGAATCACAAGGTTTTTATTTTTCTTCTTTTCTCTGATAGAAGATTCGATGACAGGACATTTGTCCTTCACGAAGTGACAACCAGCTTTTAGATTTTGACAGGACTTACTTTCTTCTGAATTCCTTCAGTTCCATGTTTCTGAACTGCCCCATTCTGCTCTGTGTTGCATTAAGAAGGAATACCTATTTTCACAGAAACGAGTCTCCCTTTCTTTAAAGGAAACTGATAGGATGGAAATAACTGCCTTTTCTCTGTCACATTAGACAGAGAGGTTAAGCTCCCACTGACAGGAAAGATGTATTTGCAAGTGATTAGTTATATTTCTATCACACTGCTGGCCTGTGTTCTTCCTTTGATGTCTAAACAAAGCACTTGAGCACGCTGGGTTGTATGCTCTGATGTTGATTTATAGGTAGAACTGAATTCCAAACATTAAGCCAGTAGGTATGCTTTAATAAAAAGCACAGATTTTTCCTCCTGCTGGTTAGTGTGTGCCTAAGCGATACTGTTTTAGGGCCTCAATCTGTCAAGACAGGTGTACAATGGGGGAGTCCTTCAGGCACAAAGACCCAAGCTATTCGCAGAGGGCCATGCTCTGCTCAACAGGAAAGCTGGGTTTTAAGCCCTTTGCAGAAATGCTAACTATGTTAAAAACAAAAACAAAACCTGCTTTCTGTTTAACAGTGATGCTGACACACCGTCATGTAGAAGTAAGACGCTGCTGCTAGGAGGGAGAAGTTAGAAACCTCCTTGCAAGCAAATGACAGCTGAAACTCAGACCAGAAAGTGCCATTCCTCGATGCAAGCACATCAGAAGGAATGATAGAGCATCTTTCTCAGGCTTAATCGTGTCTTCAGACTGACACATATCAGCCAGCTGGAGAGTTGGGATGCAGGCAGCCTTGTGGGTAGCTCAATAAAGCTATCTGGCCAGGCCCCAAAAGGAGAAATAATAACACAATAGAGATATTTGATTAAATTAAGAGAGGCACCCCTATCTGGCCAAGCCTGGGGAGGTAAAATGACTATAGTCATAGAATGAAGCCCTGTGCAGCACCTGTCTGCTAGGTTCAGTTTGCATCGTGTATACAACCAATATCTCTAGAAGGAAAGAACTCATAAGATATTAGGACCAATATGCATCATTATTATATATTAAGCATATTAGCCATATAGATCGGAATTCCTACTTTATATTTGATGTCTATACTCTCTGAGTCCAAAAATGGAACTGTGATAAGGTTTTTCAAGTCAGAGAACTTATCTTCAAAGCAAACGACCTATTTACAGTGTATTTTTTCTGTTGTAAATGTAAAATTTAATAAGATATGTGGAGCATAGAAAACCATCACACAACACTAGCTAAATTTAACCACCTCCACATTTCTTTCCAAATTTAAAACTTTGTACATCATTTGCATAAGTGCGTATAAACAAATATTTCAGACCAAATATATTGATTGTATTTGATTTTTTCCTCATTTATCTTTTACTATGAGCACACATCTAGAAAAATAGCTTCATATCAATGCAGCAGTTCAAAGCATTAGCTGTCTCTAGCTCTTTATTTTCATAAGATATTTTGAATATTATAGATTTACAGACACATTCTGTTTCTCAGTTTCACCTACACAAAAATTCTTAACATATACTCATTTTTCTCATTGCTTCATGTTCTCTTTAAGTTTCCATAACCTGCTTTTTCTAATTTTGCTTCAATTTGTAATTTGAAATCACAAATCTGAACTTCAAGCTTTTATTTCTTCCTGTTTTACTCTATGAAATTTAGTTCATACTAAGTCAAGCTTGCCTACTGACAGACTTTAAAACTGAGAAGAAACAGTGCATTTATTCTCACTAAGCCGAGAGTGCTATAAATTCTAAGGAATACAGGGAACCCTAATTAATGCTAGTTTATCAAATCATATTTAGGGTCAGATGTGCTGGCTGAGTGAGGTTTTGCTTAAAGCATGAGTCTAATGGCTTGAACTTGATCCCTAAATCTCTTAATGGTAAAGGGAGAGATCTAATACCATAAAATTGTTCTCTATTGTCCAGTACACCCTGACACATGCACCCCCACAGACAGTATATTTATATAACCCTAATAATAATTATGATACATCATAATAATAAATTGCAAATATAACTTGATGCATAGGCATATTTAACCAAAGCATCTTTTCATAATTTTCAGTTAAACAAATATCTAAACCGAGTCCTGATCCCATCATCCCAAATAAAATCCATTGTCCATGCCCACTTTCCTCTATGCCAGTGTGTCTACTTGCCCTGGATCACATTTGACTAGCTACCTGCATGCGGGTTGACTTCGTTCATTAAATATAGTTTCTTCATTATAGCCATCTGTTAGAAATAAATTTCTGTTATTTAATTCAGGGCTGCAAGTTCTGACTTTCAGGCCATATGCAATCCGGTAAAGCATTCTCTTGTCTATGACCCTCATGCTAAAAATGACTTTGTATTTTCAAATTGTGTTAAAAGAAAAAAGGAATAAACAACACAGACCATTTGTAGCCCCTAGATTCTAAAATATGTACTAATTGTTATTTTACAGGCAGCACTGGCCTTAATACCTAATTTCACCAGTAATGGGGTCCAGCGTTCAGTAGATATGTGTTGCTTCAGGCACCAACACCTGGCAGGAGAGGGACAGTTGTCAATCCCTGTACCCAGGTTTATAAAACTTAAATTAACCACATTTTGTGATTGTATTTAGTTGTTCACATGTAGGATTAGAAGCTCCCAAATGCCTAAAGAATACATAGCAAAATGTTTTATATTATAGTCTTATTACTAATGTCACATTTTTCCTAAAATTAGTATTTTTTTATAGAAATTTGTTTAGACAGGTTATTTTAAAATCCAGAGGACACATTATTAGTGGTAAACTATGATATGACAAATATATTCCTAACACACAGACAAATCCTCATTAAATTCATGCTGCTTTCTTTCAGAATTAATTCTACACATTTTCATATTACCTATTCTGAATACACTTGTAAAATACCTATTTAATTGAATTTTTTTCTCTCGACTTTCTGATACTGACTTTAAAATTTTAGATAAGGGTAAAGAATAGATGTTGACTTAGAAAACAATCATTTATTATAACTTTGCATTTTATATACTTTTAGTGCTGATTTATTTTTTCTCCCTGCTCTGCTAGTGTTAGGGACCAAATATGAGGCCTCATACCTCCAAGACAAGAGCTGTGGAAGACCATGATCTCCGCAGCTGCATTCTCTATTATGAGCTCTTGGAAGGGAAGGACAATGCTCAAAGGATTGTTTAAGAAAGGTGTCTAATAAAGTGGCACATTTTCCTTATTTTGCCTGTCTGTTTTTTCATGTATCAAGAACTAATCTTCACTAATGACTTTGAATCAAATTGTTGGCTTTCAAAATTTATTCCAGCTCCAGGATTCCTTCAAGTGTAACAATATTCTAATCATCCATATAGTAATTGTCCTAAACAAATAGCAAACTTACTGGTGTGTGCCCGTTCATGTTGTGTTCTACCTTTGGCATACATAGAGGAACATTTGAGGGTAAAAATCTAAAGCACAAATGTTGTAGATGAAATTAAAAGTCTGGGGTTTGAGAGATGGCTCATCTGTTAAGAGTGTTTACTGCTTCTATAGAGGACAGAAGTTCAGTTCCCAGCGAACAGGTCCTGGGAGCCCAGTGCTCTCACGTGTATATAGGGACACACACATACAAACATAAACACATAATTAAGAACACCAAGCAAAATCTTACAAAAACACACTTGAGAAATCAAGATAAGCCATCAAAAAGTTGTCAGACTGCACTTACTATTTCTTCAGCTTGCTTTATGATCATAAACTCCTTAGGTGCTGGGGAGGAACAACACACCAGTTTAAGTTAGGCTGGGAGGTATCTACAGTATGTTGGACTGTATCAACAAATGATTTTGACATTTCTTTGAATATAAGTAAATACTGCACATTGAGACTAACTTTCAGATATTCCCTTAACTTTCACAAACTTTAACATACAATTTCCAATGCTACATAAATTGGAAGAAGAAATACTTTCTCTAGAATTGTACAACCCAGAGTTTTATTTCAATACTGTGTATCAGTCTATCGATTCAAAATATTAACCTGTTGATTAAAAATATTGACAATATTTATATTTTAAATCACACACATAACACCGTTTGTATTTGTATGCTTTATGAATCCAAGTTGATAATAAATTTGGATTTCCATCAGCCATAGCAGAAAAGCCAGTATTACCTGTTTAGTGTGGTGTGAGACAAACTCGTTCTCATTAATACCATAAGGGAAGCTTTTACAGAATGAGAGAGGAAGAAAAAAGAGCAAATTGTGTATTTCTTATTAAAGATACCATATATTGAAGTGACGAGTGTCTGCATGGTTTCCGTAATACAGAGCACTAGAGAAAAAGGGTGATAAAGAGACCATCTATCCAAAGGAGTGAAAATAGCTCTGAGGACTGAAATTAGGTCCTAAACTCCTTCTTCGTGTTTAGATACCATCTCTACTAATATTAAATAATCCATTCTAATATCATTAGCACATGATTAAAAATATATCATGGTAAAAACTTTTTTATTAAAAATATATGATACATATTTTTTGCTTCTCATGCACACAATAAGATAATTTCATCTCAAGAATATTATTTTCGGGTACTGAGGAGTTCCATCTGGACGGAACCTTCATCTGGTGATGGATGGAGATAGAGACAGAGACCCACACTGGAGCACTGGACTGAGCTCCCCAGGTCCCAATGAGGAGCAGAAGGAGGGAGAAGATGAGCAAGGAAGTCAGGACCACGAGGGGTGCACCCCCCCATGAGACAGTGGGGATGATCTATTGGGAGCTCACCAAGGCCAGCTGGACTGTGACTGAAAAAGCATGGGATAAAACCGGACTCTCTGAACATGGCGAACAATGAGGGCTGATGAGAAGCCAAGGACAATGGCACGGGGTTTTGATCCTACTTCATGTTCTGGCTTTGTGGGAGCCTAGCCAGTTTGGATGTTCACCTTCCTAGACATGGACGGAGGGGGGAGGACCTTGGACTTTCCACAGGGCAGGGAAGCCTGACTGCTCTTTGGACTGGAGAGGGAGGGGGAGAGGAGTGGAGGCGGGGAGAAGGGTGGGAGAAGGGGGAGGGAAATGGGAGGCTGGGAGGAGGGGGAAACTTTTTTTTTCTTTTCTCAATAGAAAAAAATGTGGCATTATCATGTATAAATTTTAAAGAAAAAATTAACCAGAAAAAAAAGAATATAATTTTCGAAACTTCATTGGCATTTTTAACGCTATTAAGTCTTAAATTTGTATCAACTTATTGCCTTCTCACAATATTCATTTAAATTTAAGATAAAGCTATTCCACTAATTTGGTACTATATCAGAATCTTCCTATTTGCTCCTTAATACAAATAAAAATATCCTTATTTCCAAGTTAGTTTCCTAATTCTGTTAGCATTTTCTCGCTTTATTCTGAAATTACCAGCAGTATTTTCTTATGTCAATTCTGAAATATAAAATGAGAAATCTGCTTTTATTAATCTACTTAGGGGAATGAACTTCAAACTTCTAAGATACAGAAAAGAAATTGAGTCAGGCAGGAAAAAAAAATAATGAGAAAGTTAGGATGCCTTCATGAGCAGGGAGAGTCATTTTATGTAGAGGTTTCCCTCAAGCAACTAAATCGAGCCCAAACAAGCCTATTTCTCTGAGACTTGCCTTACCCGCCATTCCGTCACAAAATACATTGTAATAATATCATAAAACAGCTTGAGACGAAGAAGGATTCTGATTGACTGTTCAACATTCCAAAAGGGTAGATTAATATCTGTGAATCTCACAGCTGACGCATTTTAATGCAAACTCGCAGTTTGTGGGAATTGAATCTGTCCGCCAAAATCATTTATTTATATATAGAAAATGGGGGAAATAGACATTTCATAATAGCAATGAGTCCAGGGGATGCTGCTATCATGCGCTAATCACATCCCATGGGCATGATAGCACTCAGCTGTGTCCCCTGTCTTGTATGGCTCCGGAGGAATGATTATCTCATGATAATAACCCTTATCCTGGCTTAGTGGGTAATAAAAAATATATATACTTTCTTCCCAAGTTCTTGAGTGTTTATTTGTCAGCTAACTTTTTCCTCTCTTGAGTTCTGGTCCTGTGTTACTTTCTATTGAGAAAACAAAACAAAAAAGAACAAACAGTACTGACTCTGTATTTTGGTAATATTTTGTTCTGTTAGCAAAGTGGGGGAAAATGTGTGACTGTATTGATCTGACTGGGAAAGAGCAGCATGGGAGACAAGCTCTGATCCCCTGAGACTGGTGGATAGAGAATCCATACCAGCACTGACATTTCACAGAATGTCTAGGCTGGTTAAACCACTTTCGAGAAACCAATGTATTTGTAGCCTTAAAATACAAAAAGAAACAACACGCGTATATAGTACTTATATGCTTTGTGCTGTAATCCAACATGTGCAGAATGCTACACCATGCAACTTGAAATGTGATTGTCCTCTTTAGTCAAAACATCTACCTATGACCTTCACACTGTCAAACTGCCAAATGTGTCAACAAAGATTCAATGTCTTGTCAGTCACAGGAGCAGGAGACACAATGTTTTCGGTGTTTGCAGTCTGGATAGAGAGGCAAGGTGAATGCAATAGGGAAGTCGAAGGGAAACAGACCATCTAAATGGAACTTGAGCAAAAGAAATTAAGGAGGGGTACAGAGGACACATTTGTGAATTCTGACATTTAAAAATTTTGTTATATACCTCAAAACATCAAGATTCTTTAAGAAGCTTCATTGTTAATAAAAATTATTTGTGCTTAATTATTTTCAAAATGTAACATTAGTACAAAATTTTCTACAAAACACACCACAAATAAGGTTCATTTTTACTATATAACAAATATGTATGAATATGTGCAGTTTTTAATGTTTTTAAAATTGTGGTTACAACTAATAGAAGAATAATGTGCTATTAAACATATTATAACCATTCAAAATGACAAGCGAAGAACATAGTAGGCATGTATGAAAATGTTACATTTTCTGTATAGTTAATATGTAAAACAACTGTAGTATAGGTACTTTGTAATATAAAATCAAACTTGTGAAAGCAACATTAATATATCTTCATGTATGTAATTTTGTTAAAAAAACAAATCTCCCCAGACCACACTCTCCACGTTTGCACAAATAGGGAGATAGCGATCACAGTGCCTTGTGTGGTAAAAGAATCAGCGACAGACATCAGTAAGGCTCTCAGCAAGATAACTGAATATGGATAATTCATTTTATCTTTGTACTCATCAGTTTGATTATTCTAGTTAAGAGTTTGTATTGGATGATGTTTTATAGTCAATCCAGCTCTGACTTTATAGAAAGACTATATACACACACACACACACACACACACACACACACACACACATATATATATATATATATAATACATAGGGTAATATTGTCTAACACATTTCATTTAAAATTATGGAAACTGAAAGTGCCACATAAATGTGAGGCTGAGAAGAGAAAGAAAAAGAAAATACACAGAAAGTCAATGAGATATGGAGAATATTTTGCTTATTAACACATAGCTAAACTTGTCAGGTACATTGTACCCTGTAAAAAAGAAACTTAATGTTTGATATTAAAATTGGGCTATTTAACAAAACTATTCTAAATTTTTAACTAGGTAAATAAATCATCAGTATATGGTTACTGATACTTGCCATATATGGCTGGAGATGTTTTTATACAACTTTATGTAAAGAACAAATAGAAAGAAACAGCACTTAGGATATGGAGAACAGAACATCAAATTTTAAGGCCAAACTCTTCCAGAAACACCCACCACCATTAAAAACTTAAATAAATAAATACAAAATCAATTCACTGATTTCTCAGCTGACAGATACAAAGTCCAGTGTCAGAAACAGGTTGCATTTTTAGAGTTGTTGGCTGATGGGTTCTCACAGAGTCTCAAACATTACAGAGCATCCCCAGGACTAATGATTATCTCCCAGAACTTCAATCATGACCCTGTTCCTGAGATACCATGTATTTGACTCCATTGAACATGGAGATATCAAGCTGGTACTCACTTGAAAGCTTCATCTCTATTTTCTAGCTTTAATAGTACCAAAGGGTACTGTGAATGCTACCTGAGAACAACAGTCATTAAGCTTGTCCAGCTATAAACACTGTAAGTTACAATAATGACTGGTCTGGCAAGAAATACCCAGTGATGAAATGATGGCATGAACTTCAGGGATGTAGCAGAGTACTTTCTTGTTGTATTTAAGGAAGGACCAACACACAAGATGAAATCTGTGCTTGCAACCATTATTGAGTCAAGGGCCAATAACTATGGCTAAACAAGTCATAGTTCCTAAGAGAGAGCTTTCTAGTATTCTGCGAAATGAGGATATTATTAAGCCAACTCTTTATGGCTAGTATATCCACAAATTAATGCTCCTTTCAAGCCTCATCAGATAGTACATGGTGATGAACACAGAGATACACAACTCATCAAGTTGCAGAGAATACAGGACTATGGGATACTTAACCCCAAGTGGGACATCAATATCTCACCCCTTCTTTGCAAGGCTAAGGGACCATTGAAGAAAAGGAGGCAGAAAGATGTCAGGGACAGAGGCGGTGGATGATTACAAGAAAAGAATATCTTCTGGGCACAGTGTGACAGCTCCACACATTATGTCACAGTGGTTATGACAACAAACACAACATGCACAAACCAGACAGATCTAGGCATGGAGAAATGAGTTAGGCACAAAATCGTACCCCTAGACAAGTAGTGATTGGCATTTGATAGCTGCTGGGAAAGGGGGAGTCAGGTTACTAAGAGTATGAACCCTGGTAACTTGAAGAAACTCCAGTGAAATGCCACACAGACAAGACTATTTGATTAGCACAAATTGGCAAGTCTATAAAAAGAAAAACAAAGAGAAGAAAACACGTTAGGTGGGTGGTGAGTGAAAGGGTCTGGGAGGAGATGGGGAGGGAGGAATGTGAGCAAGATACATTGTATAAAATTCCCAAAGAACTAACAATAGCATAAATACTATTTAGGAGCAAATTTCCCATAGTCTACTTAATTATGTCATAAGGTACTTTACAAAATATTTTAAGAAAAGACAGAGACTCTGTGAGAGATAGAAGGAAAGATGATGAAATTGAGAGTCTATGAGAGGTAGAAGTAATGCCACGCACCGCACCCCGGTGTCTGCGCTCTGTGCACTGGCACCCAGTTCGCGAGCTTCGGGCAAGGGGGCTGGAAGTTAAAATACACAAACACACAGAGACAGAGAGACAGCGACACGGATCATCCTTGAATTCCCCAAGAATGCCCCCTTTATTGTGTTCAGGGGCAGATTATATAGAGATAGACACGCCCCAATCAAACCCACCAGAAACCACTCTCCTGCTGCCATCAGGAACTCCTGAAGGTCTCATGCTCAGAGCAGCTGTAGGCACTCAGATCAAGGGATTACAAGAAATTCAGGATCTGGGGGCTCACTGCTCCCAACAAAGAAAGATGATGAAATTGTTTAAACTAACAAATTTGTAAGAGGGTCTGACCTGATAGTAATGTATCATCATTGACGTCAAATCTTTCTAAACTCCAAATAAAACTGGAAAAATAGGCACCCAATGGATAAACAATACTTAAGAGAAAATTAGCAAAGTGACTAAAGAAAGGGCTCTCGGCCACCATGTAGTACTATATCTCCATGGAGAGAGTGAAGCGGTAGAGAAGGAGAGGAGAGCCATCAAAATCAAATAGCTATTGAATGGGAAGTAGTCTGGATAAGTGAAGAAGAGCAACAAGATGTGGGTAAGAATTGCCCTCCTCTGCAAGGGGGGACTGCAAGTTCAGAGGATCAAAAAGAACTGAAACCGGACTCTGTCTGATTCTCAAACCCAGAGTTCCTTTCTGAAGAAGGAGATTGCAATAAAGAAAAGTTGCTGTAAACAGGATATAAATCATACAATATATTTATAAAGAGAAACTGAAGATCAAAGCAATAAAGAAAACAGTTGGGGGCTGAACAACAGAAGATAAGAGCTCTTTTAAGCTGGGAAAAAAAATTTCAAATCCCTGATTCATTTTGGAATCCTCCCCCAAGATAAATTTCAAATAAAATTAGCAATAGAAATCAATAACATTCAAATTTAACTCACACTTTATTTAAGGAGCAAAAGAGAAAGAAATAGGATTTACTTCAAATAAATTGGGAGCGTGAGGAAGAGACCTGGTCAGTCATCCTCACCAACTTAAACCATGAAATCCAATATGGACAAATTAAACAGAATTGCCATATATGGGCTGCCCCTGCATGCTTCAGCATTGCCAGGACATAAATTAAATTATTAAAATTCAGAACATGGTGGGAGTCCACAAGAGAAGTTGAAATGGAAGAGGGAAGAAAGGGAGAGAAGCAGAGAAAAATGCATGGCACAATAAAAACAATATTATTTTATCATATTTTTATTTGTATGGATTCTTTGCCTGCACAGACTATGTAGTATGTGCATGCAGTGCCTTCAAAAGCCAGAAGAGGGAGTCATATACATTGGAAATTTAGGTACAGAAGTTGTTAGCTGCCTTGTAAGAGCTGGTCATCAAAAGGAGACCCTTTAAAAAATTAGCCAGTGCTCTTTACTATTGAGCCATTTTTCCAGTCCCATAAACTTCATTTTTAAAAGTCAAATCTGATAAGAAGAACAGGAAGAAAGAGAAACCATACTATGACCCTTAATCCTGAGACATAGGAGGCCATGGAAAGTGGTTCTCTGAATACAAGGCAATCCTAGTCTGTTGAAAGAGTTTCCGGACAGCCAGCACTACACAGAAACACCCTATTTTGGAAAACAAACAAAAATTTTGCACTTCCAATTAAATGGAACATGAGTAACCATTTCCCTAAAGTAGAAACAGCTTCAATGGGTAAATAAAGTATAATCATTGTGTATAATTTTAGGTAAAAAAAATAATATTCTTAGAGTATTTATCAAACGTCATTGGAGCTAAATGTTTATGTCTCGATGGATAAAAACAAGAACAGACCATAAAATGCAGAAATACACAAGCATACTGAATGCCAACTTATTTTTTACCAATGATGCCCATATACTTAATAAGGAAAGAGTTTCCTCTAATAATTAGAGTTTAAAAAATCAGAAGAAACCTATGGAGGAAACAAACCTCCATATCATACTTTATTACACATTAACTCAAACCGACATTACTGGGTTGACATGATGGATAAACACTTGCTGCCAGGCCTGATGACCTGAACTTGATCTCTGTGTCCAACATGATGTGAGAAGTTGGAGTTATTTCTCACTTTAGTTCTCAATACCATCTCAAAGATGTTTTACCTGGCTCAGCCAAAGTTCTGATTACAGGAAATAAGAGAACTAAATAAATAACCAGACATCATCTGTCATTTTAGGAAAACTTTTCACATGTCCGAGAAAACCAATCCAAAAATAAACCAGTGCACTATGACAATGGAAAAGATCATTCAGAGAAAAAAGGAGATAAGAATTAGAGTCTAATACGTGACAAGGTGCCACGAACCAGTATGTGCTACAAAAGGATTTGTCTTAGTTAGGGCTGTGAAGAAATACCATAACCACAGCAACTCCTACAAAGGAAAATATTTAATTGGGGTGGCTCACTTCCAGTTCAGAAGTTCAGAGAATTATCATCATGGAGAGACATGTAATGCAAACAGACTTAGAGCTGAGAGTCCTCTATCTTGTAGGCAGCAGGAAGAGATCGGAGACACTCAGTGATATCTTGAACAAATATGAGACTTCAAAATCTTTGGGCTGACAAGGGAGGGGTACTTGATTGGGGGAGGGGTAGGGAAATGGGAGGCGGTGGTGGGGAAGAGACAGAAATCCTTAATAAATAAATAAATTAAAAAAAAGAAAAACTAATTTAAAAAAATCTCCAAAGTAACACACTTCCTCCAACAAGACCACACCCACAACAAAACAAAGCCACACCTCCTTACAGTATCATTCCCTGAGTTTATGGGGGTTAATTACGTTCAAACTACCTCATTCCACTCCCTGACCCACATCTGCTTGTAACAATAATGTAATCAAATTGCTTTAGTTCGACTTCAAAAGTCCCTTTAGTCTATCACAGTCTCAACAATGTTTTAAAGTTCAAAGTCTCTTCTGAGACTCATGTAATCTCTTAACTGTAAGCCCATATAAAATCAAAATAAAAAAAAGCATATCACATGCTTCCAATACTTAATGACACAGGATATACATTACCATTCCAAAACATAAGGAAGGGGGCATAGTGAGGAAATACTGGATCAGAGCAAGACTGAAAACCAACTTGGAAAACTCCAAATTCTGCATCTCCATGTCAGATGACAAAACACTCCAATTTTTTTCAGCTTTTGACTGCAATACACTTCTTTTTCTTGGGCTGGTTCTACTATTTGCTAACAGTTTTTCTTGGCTGATATTCCATGATTCTGGTGTCTCCAACATTTAGGGCACTAAAGGCAACACAAGCTTCAACTTCAAAGATTCACCCAACAGCCTCTCTAGGCCTCATTCAGGGGACACCCCTAAGACATGCCTTGCCGTTTAGCTTTTCTTAACAATGGAGGCAAATTATATAGTCACCTTCTTCTATCCTTAACTCTAAAGTAAAACCTATGTGTTTAAAGATGCCAAGCTCTGCTGTTTGCTGGGGCTGGAACACTTGTTCAATTACATCTTCACTGGTTTTCTATTTTCAATAGTTTCCTTCGCTGCCTAAGTTTGATTGTCCTGGAACTTGCTCTGTAGACCAGGCTGCGCTTGAACTCAGAGATCATTCAATTACACCTTCACCAACTTTCTGTTTTCAATTATTTAATTTAGTACCTAAATTTAGGTGTTTAGGAACTTTCTCCTTAGACCAAACAAGCTCCAAACTCAAGAGATCCATCAACCTCTACTTTCCAAGTGCTGGGAAAAAAAAGCTCAGCTCAAAGCTTTTCTTTAATTCCTTAGCTGGATGGGATATTGTACTTAAATTACCAGGCACTTCCTTAATTTTATATCATAATCTGTTTATTCCTTTGAATACAGGACTTAACTCTTTATACTTTCTGGTGCTCCTTTTCTCCCCAAATATCTTTCCTTGTTCATCTTGCTCTTTTTTTACTATATGTCTTCATTAACACTAACACACAGCAGAATCTGTACTATGCTGTTTTGAGATTTCCTCTGCCATGAGAATTATTCTAAAAATTCTTTATTTTAGTCTTGGGCAAACTTTTCAAACAAGGGTAAAACGCAGCCACATTCTTCACCAAATTATCACAAGAATGATTTTTAGGCAGCACACTGAAATCCTTTTCCTCTGGAACCTCTTGAACCAGCCACCCCTCCCCACCGGTTAAAATTGCTTTTAACACCACTGTCTTCCATGCTCCTACTGGTATGGACCATTAAGCAGTGCTTAAAGCAGTCCACTGCTTTCTAATCCAAAGTACCAATGTCCAAATTCCTGCAAACAAAAACATAACCAGACCTATCATAATACCCCAGTCCCTGCAACCAACTTCTGTCCTAGTTAGGGCTTCTAGTCCTATGACAATAACCACAGCAACTCTTATAAAGGAAAATATTTAATTGGGGTGTCTCACTTAACATTGCAATGTTTCAGTCCATTATCATCATGAGACACATGTGACAGACATGTGGTAAGAGTTCTACATCTTACAGGCAACAGGAAGTGGTCTGAGACACTGAACAGTATCTTGAGGATATATAAGACCTCAAGGCCTGCCTTTTCAGTGACACACTTTCTCCAACAAGGGCATACCTCCTAAATAGACTAAACAGACGATAATGGGAGGAAATGAATGAGAAGGCTGGCTATGGAAAGGTATTTCATTCTCCCTCTAGTATGATGGGAAATGAGAGTGCTAAACATGAGTCATGGCTGGTACGTCGAAGAGACAGTTGAGTGCACAGATTTGACAGAATATGAGCAACAGCAGAATTGTTCACATAAACTCAGAGGTTCTAACAGTAATATTGGTGACTGAGAGTGATAGGGACTAACTTATATTAGGTGTTTGCAAGAGAATTAATGCAACATATTTTAAAAATAGGTGGAATATGAATAAGAGCAGAGATGTGAGGGAAAATGGTGAATAATTTTATGTTTACAAGGTAAACAATGAGGTAAAAGTAAAATCACTGCAGTTAATGGAACAAAGGTAACAGAAATACTGATGGTGATCATAACCTTCAGAGAAGACATTATTTTGGATATGATGTAATATAATAAAGGCAGAACCTAAATCAAAACTGCATAGGAACACAGAAATCATAGAGAATGAACCTCAGAAATCCAGTTTTTAACTTGCAGCATTTCTAGAATAAAAGTGAGTTGTGAAAGGTATGAGTGTTGACCATGAAACATCTGTATTTTTACATTGTAACACAAAATTTATTTTTTAGTGTCATGTCAGTGATAGATATGGTATTGTGTAGTAAATGTTCTGTTAGCAAGAATAAAAGGAGTTGTTGCCCAACATAACTCTGGGTGAAGATCATCCTGCGCCTTATGTTTGTCCCTTATACTTAGTAACTTGACAGATGTATTGTGGTGACTATTCCTACAGTCTGTCCAGAGTAATAATAGCAGCAAGAAAAACTTTTCCCATGAAGTCCTATGATATGTATATAACCTCAATGAGATTTGACCTATACCATGTTAAGGTGACTTGTTACTCAAATAAGTTATTCTATTCTGACTAATACAACTATAACTCAAGCAAGAGTGAAGAAAAAATATTTTTCTTAGTTATTTTATTATCTCTGTCTTTCCTCTTAAAGTACTTAAAATAGTATCTTAAGAAAATGAGAGATAAACAGGGAAGAATATCATTGCAAACAGCAGAAATATTTAGAAATATGACATAGGAGAGGACCTCTATTAATGCGGAGAGAGGGTGATAGAAATACTGCTCACTTACTGTTCTATATTCTAAAAGCCGTGTGAATCATAATTCAAAGATGACTCAATACCTCTTCACCTTATGAAAAATTCAGACAATTTTAGAGGATTTCTGAAAATGTTCCAAAGCTAGAATGAGTAGGGAAGGCAGAAGGCAGTTGTAATAAGACAAACTTTACCAAATGTATGTGTTGGGCTAAGGGGATAGGTCGCACGGGTTTATTGACCTGAATTTGAATATTTAAAGCCCATGTAAAATCACATATAGCTATATGTGTCCGAAAAAGCAACAATCCTGTGAATGGCTTAGATGTGGAGATGGGAGAATCCCTTTGTATTAATTTCTTTTCCAATACATGTCTAAAATACCACAACTAAAGTGAATTGTAGAAGAAATAGTCTATTCATGCTTATGATTCCAGAGGAATACAATGGATAATGGCAGAGTAAAGGAAAATCAAGTGGAGAGGGGAGGAAAGCAGGGAGTAAGGGAGGGAATACATATGACGAGGGACAGCTAACACTGGATTATATGGAAGCCTACTACAGTAGAAGCTTCCTAAAATATATATACATGTGAAAAAGTCTAAATGGGATCACCAATGACAGAAAGACAAAGCCCCAACTAGATCTCTCTTGACACCAAATTAAATCTTCTGTTCCAGGAATGGGTTATATAAAACTGAGTTGTTGGCCAAAAGGGTTCCATGGAAACAGTGCTCTCAACCTTCTTAGTGCTAAAACCTTTTAATACTGTTCTTCATGTTATACTGACCCTCAACCAGAAAGTCATTTTATTGCTATATCTTAACTGAAATTTTGCCACTGTTATGAATCATGGTATAAATATTTTTGGAAACAGAATTTTGCCAAGAGGGTTATGACCCACAGACTGAGAACCATGACTCTAGAGGAATAGAGACTGGATAAAGAGAAATTTATTAGATTGTCTTTCACAAGCTGTTCTGGATAGTCTAACATGACTCTCTTCACTGGAGAAGTTGAGGAACCAGGAGCCTCTTAGTCCACTGTGCAAAATAATTCAGCACTCCCAATCTTCTGCCAGAAGGCTGGGAGATTCCTCGAGAACCTCTGATCTTCAGTCTACAATGGAAGTCTAAAGAAGCTGGTTCTAGCATCAGTGAAGGGAAGCAGCAGCAGCAGTAACAGCTACCAAGTAGGTGAATTCTGCAGTTAGACCCAAAGACAAGGAAGTAAAAAACTATAAAGCTTTTCTCTTTGACCTCCTTTTATCTAGGTGACCAAGAGAAAGTACCTTCTAGATTTAGGGTATGTCTTCCCTTGTCATGTAATCAAATGAAGAAAAATATCTCACACGTGTGCCCAGTGACTACTTTCTAGTTGAGTCCAGATTCATTGATGTTGACAACAAATACTAAAAATCCCGATGATCTTAGTGGAAGTTCTAATTTTCATTTTTTAGTTACTAAATTAACCCATTAATAAATCAAGTTTTAATTTTTTAAAAAATAGAACAGTATTTAGGTACTAACAAGCCTATAGACCTATAGGTAACATGAACACTTACTATATGTTAACTGTATTGCAAGCCCATGATTTAGTGCAATCCCAAGCACTAAATCTTAAACTTGCCTGGAAAAAATTGCTTGTTTACTTGGAAAAATAATAATAAGTCTAAAGAAATAATAAATCTTCTCTTACAGATGAAGATCGAACAGATTAAGTACTGAAATAAAAGCAAATATAATTTCACAATATTATGAAGAAAATTGAGCAATATGTTGGTTCTTTTAAAGAAATAATTTGGTAGGTAAGCCACAAAGGCATACGTATAATCGCAAAGGGTCAACTTTAACCCGATTAAAATCAGAAACATATTCACCCTCAAAGATTTTAAACTGTAAACAAAAGAAAATATGAACCATGAGAAAAGTTAAAGACTGCACAAATACAAAAAATATTATATTGTATATATAAGCAAATCAAACAAATAAATCTACAGCTTGTCAGACAAAAAAAATCTCAGTATCAATTCATTAAAAAGAAAAGGAATGAAGTTTGTGTTTAACAGTTTACACTTGACCTGTGTATTTCAAATGCATGCTTCACAATGTTTACTTTAAAAAGCTAAATAGCATTAAATTTTTTTAAAAGTTGCCTATATTAATTATTACATGTATACTTGATAGCTGTCTCAGTGATTAAGAAGTCTTGATGTTCTTATAGAGGCCCAGGCTTTCTTACTAGAACCCTTGTCAGGTGACTCATATCTGCTTGCAATTCCAGCTCCAAGAGATCCAGTTCCCTCTGTGGGCACCGAATGAAAGAGACATTTTCACACAATAAAAAGTAAAATCTGTTTACAAAAGAACAATTGATAACAATTTTGAAGTCATATATCTTAGTCACTTTTCTTTTCTTTTTTTAAATTTACTTATTATGTATACAACATTCCTTCCATGTATGTTTGCAGGCCTGAAGAGAGCACCAGATCTCATTATAGATGTCTGTGAGCCACCATGTGGTTGCTGGGAATTGAACTCGGGACCTCTGGAAGAGCAGCCAGTGCTCTTAACCTCTGAGCCATCTCTCCAGCCCTCTTAGTCCCTTTTCAATCACTGTGAAGAGACACCATATCCAAGACAACTCACAAAAGAAATATTAGGGGCTTGCTTACCGTTTCAGAGGGTAGTTAGCCTCCAAGACCATCATATACAGCAGGAAGCCTGGCAGCAGGCAGGCAGGTATAAAACCGGAATAGTAGCTGACATCTTTTATCCTGATCCACAAGATCGAGACAGAGAAAGTTAATTAGGAATGGCATAGGCTTTGAGTCCTCAAACCCTCCAGTGACACACCTCCTCTAATGAGGCCAACATGCTAATCTTTCCCAAACAGTTCCATCAACAGGGGACGAGGCATTCAAATATGGGAGCCTATGGGTCCACCCCCATTCACACAATCAACCCACAGCTTATATCCTCATTCACAATTTAATATGTGAGCCTAGGGTCCACCCTCATGCACACCATCACCCCACTGCTTATATCCTCACCCACAATTTAACAGTCCACAGTTGGAATAAATTTCCCAAGCTATCTTCTCTGGGAGACAAGCTTGTCAGACCTGAAATGTGAAAAACTGCTGCCATTTCCACCCCTGTCCCATTGTTAGGACTGAGGAAATCCTCTCGTTTGTCCACTGTGGTTCTACTTTGTGGACATTTGCTCTCAAGCCTCAAGTTCAAGCATGGCAAGCTATATCTTGATGGCAGGGTGCATTGACATTGGTGTCTCATTTTGAAGTCTCTCAATTTCTTGATTAACCTATTACCAAAACTAACTGGGAATGATTCATAACAGCTATGTATGTAAAAGTACCAATAGCTTTGAAATTATCAAGAAAAAGAAATCCTTCCAAATTATTCCAAATGAAAAACTTTTTTAAATGTGTGAGTGGAAGTTATTTTAATTTTAATATAGTGAAATCTTTACAATTACTGGGCTTATTGAATTCTGATATTTCAGAAGATACAGAAGGGGTGAGATCTAAGTACTACATATTTATTTGTGTTAATATTTGAAAATGTCACGATTTCTCATATTTTTATTGTTCTGATCTCATTTACCTTTCATCCATATTACTTATTGCATGACATTAATCTTTGCTTTCTTGTTTTGTATTAAAACTGTTTATCAATGCCTATATATAACTTTGTGCTTCTTGAAAGGGTGCTTGCCATAGCTTTGTGATATTTGATACATACAATCAGAAAAGCACACATGTTTTTAAGGATATACTCAATCAATAATTTATGTTGCACAACTGTCACAGTTCTTAAATTTTCTTTGGACACTGACACAAATTAAAGGAAGAGAAGAAGGAAAATAAGGAGAGAGGGGGAGAGGAAAGTAGAAGCTGTCACACCAAGCATTTCCCTGATACTATGCCAATGACACACACAGAATGTTTGTATACTTTCCTCATAATACCTAATAACAAAATTACAACCACATCGTTGTCTTTTCTTCAGAGAATGGACTCCAAGAGAAATAGTGTAGTATACAGGAGAAAATGGTCATAG
The DNA here is from genome assembly GCF_000317375.1 of Microtus ochrogaster. Classification (NCBI taxonomy): domain Eukaryota; kingdom Metazoa; phylum Chordata; class Mammalia; order Rodentia; family Cricetidae; genus Microtus; species Microtus ochrogaster. The sequence continues at coordinate 310,079 of NW_004949150.1, forward strand.
ATGGGTTTCCCAGGGAATATCAAGACAGAGAAAAATGTGCCTTGGAATTCTACATAAACTCTACCCACTTATAAAATGTTCCCTTACTGGGAGGCTAAGGTTGCCACCTAGAAACAGAGCTGAGTTAGGGTTGTGTATAATTCCTAGCTTAATAAGTATCTTTCACAGTCTTCCACAAATAAAGATTTAGCTTCACGGTAAAGAAATTGATAACATCATAAATATCTCTCCAACTGAAGAGGTTACATCCATATTTTCATATTTCATGACTATTTTAGTAAAGCACGTGTTGCATATCTATGCAGGAAAAAGAAATCTTGTTAGGCTCTCCAAATGTCATGGCTCTTTATCTGTATGCAGAACACAGCAGTGACATTTCATCCTAATGGTACCTTCCTTATCTGTGCTGAGGCCTTCACTTATAGCCCCAGGCCCCATGTCCTAAACCCACAGTGTGGAGCCTGGTGAAGCTTACCCAGGCAAGTACAAGCATCAGGGAACAATGCTTGTGGGTACAGGGTCTAGAATCATTGCATCAGCCATGCTATTTGCTAAATTTATGATCTGGGGCAAAAATCTTACCTCCAGCAGATGGCCCTATACCCATAAATAAACAGACAGCACTTGGTGTACTCTGTGGGCACAAAAAAAGAGAACACACTAATTGAGAAAGAAAAGTGGTAGGGAATGCAAGTAGGTTTGACCAAGATCTGTTATATGCATGTACAAAATCCTCAAACAATAGTACAAAAGTTATTGTTTGGAAAAAGAAAGACTTATTCCTTCTTCTACCTTCATTTCTTCATGTTCAAATGGGCGATATTCATGTCACCCATATAAACTGTTTGTATCATTAGGAAATTCTTTGAGGAGAACAAAAACAAAAGATTCATTGAAATATGCTATTGTAATCTAGAACTGTAAAAGGATGGAGAGGAAGCAGAAATGAGCAGCATAAATTGTGTAACACATATCCAAAGTGAAATTTGAATAAGACATTGAGGAATATCTCAAGCTAGAACATTCTTTCAGAAACATTCAGTTAAAATAAGATGACAAGCATGTTTTAAGAAGCATTAATTAGACTTGAGATTTGAGCTGCTTTGAGTACACATATGGCCTTGGGTAAAGTAACTATCCATAGAAGAGGCAATTCCTGCAGAGCAGTGAGCTTAAATTTCTGACTGCTACACTGGTTTTAATCCAGGTAATGGGTCTGTTTCTTAAAACCTATGTGGTCATTCCAGCATCTGCCACAATACCTTTGAAGATTTTCTGGATGAGAGGATAGTCGACAGACAGATAGACAGATGATAGACTGATTAATTATCTATTTATCTATTTATCTATCTATCTATCTATCTATCTACATAGAGGGGGGAGAGATGAGTCAATGGATAGATAGATAGATAGATAGATAGATAGATAGATAGATAGATAGATAGATAGATAGATAGATAGATAGATAGTATCCTGGCCTATACTGAAGACTTTAAAGCACTAAGAATCGTAGTTTGATGTTTCACTCTTCTGGTTTTTTGAGGAGCCCACCACCCAGCTCCCAAATAAATCACACACAACGGCTTATACTTACTTATGAATGCCTGGCCTTAACTTTGCTTGTTTCTGCAGCTTTTCTTACCTAATTATCCTGACTACCTTTTGCATCTGAGCTTTAATATTTCCCTGTTTCTGTATATATATCCATGCCATGCTGTGTAGCTGGGTCCCACTATGGCATCCCATAGAAATCAGCAGCACACCTCTCTCATTCCTGCACAGCTGTTTTGTGCCTTACTTGAGGCAGTAAGAACTGCTTCTAATCCCTAAGCCCCATCAGGTCAGATAAATTCATGATATAAGGCAAATCACTCAAGTCCTTGCCTGGGAATTTTCATCATGCAAAAGAAAGGAAAATCCACCTGCTCTTTTAGTCAAAGGATTGATAGAATATGTATTTCACTATCTAATTTTAGTTAAATTCATACTGAGGGTCTTTAAAAGACAATACATGACCATTTAATGTGACTGATAAATTGGGAGAAGACAGAGTACAGAAAATTGACATCTGCCTTTCCCAGGTGCTAATGTTCAGAAGACTGAGCAATTTTAGATGTTTTCAGCTAATCCTATCCCTTCTCCTACCCTCTTTCCCTTTTTCCTCTTTGTGTAATTATGTGTGTGTGTGTGTGTGTGTGTGTGTGTGTGTGTGTGTGTGTGTAGACAACTGAGGTCTGAGTCTTGACTAGACTGTTTGGGAGAGAAATTTTGCAGATATGAAGTATCTACCCCTATGCTGCCCATGTTTATATACTGTATTTTTTTTCTGAAAGGCCATCAGTGAGCCACAGTTACAGCTGCAATTAGAGGTCTTAACACTAGAGGTCTCCCCCTACTTGGACCCTTTCTGCCTGCAGACAGCTTTGAGTCTTAATGCGTACAACCTGATTGAGGGTTACCCCAATTTGTTATAGTCAAATCAAATATTAATCAAGAGAAGTTTTGAAATTATCAAGCCACCGACTCTTGAACCCTCAATATTTAATATTTTCTACAGTGTTATGCCATATTATATATCAAACAGCAAAATAACATCTCACTTCAACTATAGAAACAACAAAATCACCGGGGACTTAATGCTATAGTATCTCATCCCGACACCTATGCACCCAAAACACCCAGCAAAATGGGTTGACCCAGTGAAGTCATAGGTCACTGGACGAGAGTAGTAGCTAAATGCCTAGCTTCTTGGGTCATAGAACCTGATGTTAATACACACTTGAGGTTTGGTGTGAAAAAAAAAAACCTCAATAAAGCAATATAATATCACTCAGGCTCACTCAAATCACATTGTGTATATTGCGTTTTCTTATTGAGTGAGTAGAAGACAAAACCAGAAAAGCAAAATTTTATCTAAATCTGGACTTAGAATGTTAAAATAAAACCTATTTGCCTCTAGTTTATTTTACAGTTGTTTTCATTTGGATAAAGAACTTCTTTCAGACTTAAAGAAGTGATAAAATATATTTATCTTATATATAAGTATATATTTTAAAAAGAAGGAAATAAAATCTTTAAGAAGAAAAAGAAGAGGAAAGAACTCATGAGATTTAGATGCTAAATAACCATGATTTAGACATAGAAAATTGATTTTCCATTAACTTTGCTTAGAATTGATCAATACCATTAGTTAGTTCTCTTGTTTACAGCTGAGACCAAGAGGGTGCTGGGAGAGACACTGAGGAGGGGTGGACTGGAAAAATAGCCTTAAACTTGATCTAGAAGTTAAAAATCTCACCCAAGTTGATACACTTAAACATCTACATTCTTTTCATCTGCTTACAGCCGATCAAGGATTGAATATGGAATCTGATTTTATAAGATATTTGTCCTATGATATTCTACTTGGGAGGCGATAGAAGTAATACCATAGGTTCTGGACAAGGCAAGAAAAAATTAATAAAACCATGTATCAAATTTTTAAAAACATAAAAATATTTGCAATTCAATTCACTGCTATAGCATATACTTAGTATGCACAAAGTGTTAGATTCAGTTCCCAGTACCATAAAAAAATATGTAAGTTTAAGTGTAGCCTTCCCCCAACATTACTGCTATTATTATAATGTTCCTTACTGCATGAATGAGGATTTGTTAAGCATGGTTCCTCAGTGTTAAGGCTAAATTACCTGAAATCTGTTACATTGTCTATGCCTAATTTAGCATAGACGATTTCCAAAACCTACTAATGAAAATCTGCATTAAACTAAGAAAGAAACAAAATAAACATAGAGGTGTCTTACCTGACAAAGGGCTCAATTCAGAAAACTTAAATGCTATTTAAATGCCAAACTTTCTATATTCAAATGTAATTGGATGTATAATATCTTTAAAACCACACTCTTAGCCGGGCGATGGTGGCACACGCCTTTAATCCCAGCACTCGGGAGGCAGAGGTGGGTGGATCTCTGTGAGTTCGAGACCAGCCTGGTCTACAGAGCTAGTTCCAGGACAGGCTCCAAAGCCACAGAGAAACCCTGTCTTGAAAAAGAAAAAAAACACACACACACACACACACACACACACTCTTCAGGGCCATGCAAACTGTATGCTGGGAAGGGCTGCCCATGGGAAAGTTTCTACAAACTCTGAGTTATAACATCATGCACATTGAACAAGTTATCCTTCTTCTGGTGCACTTTAACATCTATCAACTAGCGAATAATCAGTCTTCCAACAGTTAGAGACACTGTGTTTATGTTAAAGTGCCTATCAACAAAATGTGGTCATTCTGTTCAAAGCAATCCATTACAGCGATGGTGGGAATATTTTCTACATATGTCAGTGAATCTCCTCAGAGAAGGAACTTTTGAATGCTGGATCAGGTACTAGGTCACCTGCAACCCCATTTTGTAGCTTAAAAAACCTGAGGTATCAGCAAATTTGCTGCAGGTACAGCTCTAGTGGGCATACTGCGAGAACGCACACACACAAAATATGGGGGACGTTTCTTGTGACATGTGTTGCCATATATTGATTGTGTGTCTTGAAGGGGTGCATACATACACATATGCTTCTCTTTTACTATAAGTCTTTGGTCATCCTTTTGCAAGAGCAATTGTTATGCTATTCGGCCTAGTTCAGCTCGCAGGACAGTGTTGCTTGCCATAAACGCACCATCTTTCTTTAAACTAGAAGCCAGCCAGACAATGCATTTCCTGGAAACCCCATCCTCATTATCATTCTGCCTGGGTTTTGACTGTTTGCCTGCCTCCTTGCCTCTCCAAAGGTCAGCCCGGGGTCTTCACTCCGCGACTGATGGGTGCACAAGCTGTCCTCTCACTGTTTCTGCTGTGGCAGAGGAACTCCATTTCTTTATGCCTCTCTCTCCCTAGCTTTCTCCCTTCCTCCCTCCTTCTCGTCTATGCTAGCTCTCTTTCTCTGCCTTGCAAATGACTCTGAGGAGCTATGCTGGTGGATGATTTATAATAAGAAAAAAAAAAGCACTCATTTTTTTTTTTTGAACTGGGCTCCCTGAGAGCACTCAGGGCTGCCTCGTACTGTTCAACGCCTACCTGCTCAACTGCAGGGAAACAACCTTCTGAAGGCTTTAATGGGATTTTGCCCGAGGCTGTTTTATTAAGATGTCGGCTTTTTCTGCTGCCTCTGCAGCTGACACCATTCACTGTCAGCTGTCCCCTCCCCTTTCCACCCCCACTGTTACCCCCCCAACAATGCACCAAATTATTCGCTTCATTTAGTGCTCGTGGTTCAGTGTGGGCAAATTGGGAGAAAGAGCACTACTGGGCCAAATGAACCAGGGGAAAAGGTGAAAAGCCACTGTGCTACTTAACTAGGGGTTTAAAGGGAGGGTGGAGACCAAATAAGGAGGACTAAAGTCATGCCACCAGGGCATACTTCCATTCTACTAGAAAGAATTGAGTGCAGAGTCAACAGACCCTATTCTGGAAATACATTTACATTACTCATTTGCATGAAAACGTCATTTGGGAAAGCCCATCCACAAATTCATATAATCCCACACAAAATATAATGTTCCTTGGATATGTGTTACAGAGTAGATTAGACGCTGTGAAATTCAATTAAAGAAAATCATACATGGACAACAAGAGAAAAGAAGTAAGGGAATATATGTGTAAAAATAATTTAGAATATGAGTATGTATACACATATATATGTCTTAAAGAAGGGAGAGTTCATGGAAAAACAAACAGTAGATGCAGTGGTGGTAGAGACAACAGGGTTGGTCCTCAATGCACATATCCACGCATGGGGAAAGAGTGCATAGGTGTGAGCTATGTTGACAAAAAAAGAGAGGATTCATAAGCTATCTACTATTTTTACAGTAAGAAACAATTAAAGATTGATCAGAAGCCATAGTTGTGTGATGTTGATGATGACATCTAAGTAGTAGTGGCAATCTTACGTTTAATGTAGAACAGATTTAGCAAAAGTTCAGGATATTTTTTTTATCACAGTGTCAACAAAGGGAAATTTTACAATGATCCCATTTTATATTTAGAAATCAAAAAGATACCGAACTTTAGTATTGAACCCAGAAACCACTCAAATGCTTCTTTTTTTTTGACTGAATTGTCCAGTATCCTGATATACCACAAGTATCCTCACCGCTTATAAATTATTTGACCCCTTCATTAATGTTTATTGAGGATTTTTTGTGCACTTACCCTGTGCTAGGTGGCCTGTGTGGGTAGGCTTACATTGAAGCATAAAGTTAAATCTGTCATTCACTTATTCTCATAGAACTTTAGAAAAGGAGAGAGAGACATTGTTATAGTTACACAATTTAATATGAGCCTTTATTCAGAGAAGTTGGTAATTATATGAAGTTAACCAGAGGAAATATCAGTAGATCTGAAATAAAAGCATCGATAAGAGTTAAATAGGTGAAGTTAAGCATATAGTTAGAAGTGGTGGTAAGATATACATACAGAGAGAGACCTTCTATCAGGAACAAAATGAAAGATATAAAGAGACAATGTGAGATTAACGTACAAATGTTGAATAGACAGGAATTACATAGTGGTTCTGGAGAGGTAGACCACAGAGCTAACAAATCCTAAAAAATCTTGTCATACAAAGATTAGACACATAACTCCAAATAACTTAAGGATCTAATTCTTTTGAAAGGTTTCAGTTAAAAGCACAGTTGAAGGTGGGGGTGCTAGGTAACCTAATTATTGTCTGTGTGAAGTTACTTTCAGTGTAATGAATAAAAAGAAAGGATACAGGAGAAGAAGCACAGACATCAATGGGCAATTTTGCAGAGAACCAAAGAGAAATAATCCACGGGAAAGTGATAGCAAAGACACTGGGACTAAGTAGACAGGGCTAATAGGCCTGGGACATGTATATTGGTAGTTGTTGGTAATGATGGAGGAAGGCCAAGCTAGGAAGAGCTAGTTCTAGGATGGATGGCTTGTGAAAAGACTGAGTGGTGTCTCAATGGGTGAAAAGACGAGCACATAGAAAGGTCAGTTTTAGAGGCTGTAATCCCTAATATGTTAGTTTAGATGCCTTTAAATTTTCAACCATAGTTAAAAAGAATAAAATAACTGGATATGGTCCAGTGCTCAGAGAAGAAGATGAACATGAAGGTGTGTGAGAAGTATCTGCATTAGTGAAAACGGATTCTAAGGGCAATGGGGGATGGAGAGCAAAATGAATTGTGGGAAAATTAGTAATACTAACATTTATAGAGTGGTGCTTCTTGCGTTGTAGTAAAATTGAAAATGTACAAGACATTCTGAGATGCAATCCCCTTTAATGAAGATGTTGCTTGTGCATCTTCCTTGTTTCTGGAGGCATCACAATTTCTGACTTTAAACTCCACTACAGAGCTACAGTACTAAAAACAGCCTTGTATTTCCATAAAAACAAACAAGTGGACCAAAGGAACTGGATCGAAGATCCAGATATTAATTCACACACCTACGAACACCTGATTTTTGATAAAGAAGCAAAAAATAATAAAATGGAAAAAAGAAAGCATATTTAACAAGTGATGCTGGCATAACTGGATATTAACATGTAGAAGGATGAAAATAGATCCATATCCAACATCATGCACCAAATTCAAGTCCAAATGGATCAGAGACCTCAACATAAAACTAACCACACTGAAGCTCATAGAAGAGAAAATGTGAAGTACAATTGAACACATTGGCACAGGAGAACACCTTCTAAATATAACTCCAGAAGCACAGATACTGAGAGAAACAATTACTAAATTGGACCTCTTGAAGCTAAAAAGCTTCTGTAAAGAAAAGGGCATGGTCTACAAGACAAAATGGCAACCTACAGAATTGGAAAAGATCTTCACCAACCCCACATCAGACAGAAGACTGATCTTCAAAATATACAAAGAACTCAGAAATTGATCATCAAAAGAATAAATAATCCAATAGAAAAATGAAGTACAGACCTAAACAAAAAGCTTTCAACAGAGGAATCTAAAATGTCTGAAAGACACTTAAGGAAATGCTCAACATCATTAACCATCAGAGAAATGCAAGTCAAAACAACCCTGAGATTCCATCTTACACTTGAAAGAATGGCCAAGATCAAATACATTTATGACAATTTATAGAGGGGTTGTGGAGTAATGGGAAAATTCCTACGTTGCTGGTATGAATGCAAACTGGTGTAACCTTTTTGCATATCAGTATGGTGATTTCTCAGAAAATTAGGAAACAACCTTCTTCAAGACCCAGTAACACCACTTTTGGGTATATTTCCAAAAGATGCTCAATTGTACCAGAAGGACATGTGCTAACTTTGTTCATAGCAGCATTGTTTGTCATAGCCAGAACCTGGAACAACCTATATGCCCCTCAACCAAAGAATGGATAAGGAAAATGTGTTATATTTATACGATGGAGTACTATAAAGCAGAAAAAAATGATGTCCTGAAATTTGCAGGCAAATACATGAATCTAGAAAACATCATATCAAGTAAGGTAACATAGATCCAGAAAGGCAAATATCATATGTACTCACTTATAATTGGCTTTTAGACATAAAACAAAGAAAACCAGCCTACAATTCACAATGCCAGAGAACCTAGACAACAATGAGACATACATGGATCTAATCTCCATGGAAAGTAGAAAAACACAAGATCTCCTGAGTAAATAGGCAGGACGGGGACCATGGGAGAAGGTTGAAGGGGAGAGGAGAGGAAGGGAAGGGAGAAGAGAACAAATCAATTTATAAAATGAAATAATTCACTCACTCTCTCCTGGGTGAACTTATAGTCTAAGTTTGAAAGTCAAAACACAAACATATTCATGATACTTCTACACTTTGAAAAGTTTTCATAGTCATTTTCTTAGAACAAGATCCTGTTGTTCTATTTTACAGTAATTTTAAAATTGTAATTTTTACTTAATTTGTACTTTTGTTTGATTTACATCTTTTTAAAATTATTTTTTACCTAAAATAAAAATAAACACTTAAAAGTCCACAATTTAATATTTTATTTCAAGAAATACAAGACAAATCCTATGTTAATAGCTCAACATTTATTATTCTTTCATGTGGTAATAATAACATACTGCTGTCTAGATTAGATTCCATTTTTTAATGACCATTCCTCACCTGATGCTTATCAAATACCATTTCATTACAAATATTTCTTTGTCTACCATATAAAAACTTAAAATTCATTACCTCATACATAAAAGTGACTGGTGCATATAATCATAATGAAATAATTTGTATTTAGATGTCAAGGTTTCAGTTGCAATGGGAAGCTAACATTTTGTTTTGTATAAACATATTTCAATGACTGGCAGTGGTTTGTATCATCAACACCCTCATTGTGATGGGACACCTTATTGTCTAAACATCTTGATTTCCCAAATAGTTACTGGAATGACCGTTCTTTCTTAGTCACCACTCCAATACTGGACAATCTGAAACAATTGGGCACAGCCATGCTGTGCTATAAACAGCTTCTGAGATATACTGATAGAAATACTATCTTTCTTTGGCTGGGGCTGGGTGGAGGCTTTCAGGAAAGTACTTATAATGGCTTTGCAATCATCAGAGAGGAAGCTGGGATTTCCAGGTACTTTTCTTTTTCTCTACTAAGGTAGACAGGAATGACAGTGAATACTGAAGTATGTTTGAAACTCTGCCCGTCCTTCATCTTTTATTTCTGCACACTGTAAAGTTCAACTCGCTTTCTCTTCATGTCTGGCAAAAGAAAGCCTTTTTGCTATTGACCACTCGCAGAGGTCATGGGCTTTGTGGTTTAAATCTAGTGATTTAAACCAAACTTTGACCAGAATTTCTATGAACAAACTCGGTGGTGAATTATTCCTGGAAGAAGTGTGTGGTGGTGGGATGGTGGGCACACGTGCAAAGGAGAATAACATGAAAAGGTTAAAATTTCAACCTATATTGAATAAAGTTCATTATCAATGTCCCAGATTTGTGCACTTTCTATTTCTGGGAATACCATTTCTAGCCACTTAGGAACACAGGTCATAAATATGGGTCAAATCCTTGATTTCTCCATCTGTTCCCTTATTTCTGTGTTATTTCAATTTGTTCAAGAAACTGACACTAAACAGGATTAACCACGAAAGACACCAGAAGTACTTATTAGGAGTTAGTGAAGGGGTTTGGAGAATGAATCATTTATCAGATCTCTATGCAGCTGTGATTGTAAGGTAAGGTGATAGAAGGGAAGATGATGGGAGAGCGGGGAGGGAGGAAAGAGTCAGGATTCTGAGACGGTAGTACAGATGGCCCAAAGGAAACTTTGGAAAGGCCATCTTGGTGTCAGAGTGTCAGGGAGGTCCACACCTGCAATAAGTTGTCCTGCTTTGCCAACCCTGCTGGATTTCATTTTGTTGTATTTGGGGAAACTCTATTGCAGTGGAAATTCAGATAGACTTCAGAAAGCATCAGATAGGGCTGTCACTTCTATTGACTGCAGTTGGAAGTTCAACACACCATTCTCAGAGTTGGTACACCACTGCTATTTGTACCGAGCTATTTTTGCATGGACACCAAGCAGCTTCCAAATCATGACAATGAGATTTATTATTAGATATGAATGATGGGCCTTAGCTTAGGCTCATTTTTTTTGCTAGTTTTTATATTTAAGCTCTTTTTCTTCATCTATGCTTTGCCTTGAGGCTTTTTAGCTTTCTTTCCATCTGTATATCTTATTTTCACTGCTTCTTATGTCTGGCTGGTGACTGCCTGGTTTCTGATCCCAGATCTATTTCTCTCTCTCTCTCTCTCTCTCTCTCTCTCTCTCTCTCTCTCTCTCTCTCTCTCTCTCTCTCTCTCCCTCTCTCTCGCTTTCACACACACCTAGATTTCTTTTCCTTCTTATTCTTTTTTGCTAGTTCCACCTATTCCTCTCTCCAGGTTGTTCCCCTTTTTAATGGACCAACCAGTTGCCTTAGGCAGGCAAGGTGAGGCAAATGCAATAAATCTTTGCATAACTCGTTGAAGAAATGATGTACTTTAACCCAATGTAAAACATCCTTGCAGCATTAAAAAAAATACAGCATAAACAAATATAACACACTGCCAAGATCATCAGCCTGGTAGGATAATAGTGTCCATGGCCTTTTCTCTGACATCCTGCTTCTAAGTTTGCCACCTACTCCTCCAGGCATTCTACTACACCTATCCTCTTGTTTTTCCACCATAATCAAATATTTGATATTGTAAGCATTCATTTAAGATTAATTAAATATCAGTGGCTTAGGATCATTTTCAAGTTATATAATATAAAATATTTTGCATCATCACATTCTCTTGTAGCCATGTTATTTATTTGTTTTAGTTCTTTACATATCATACTACCTTTCTTAATGTGTTCTCACTGCCAACCTAATTCATTTTCTTGAGTTTTCAGACCTTTACCGGTTCTATTCAGGCCATTTGCAGTTGCTTTCTCTACAACAATCAATGCATTCCATTTTTGACTGATATGTCATCTCTTCTAATAAATCTTTGCTAAGCACTGAGCAGTATGCTCCTTATATGTGTTCTCAAGTATCCCAAAACTTAGTCAAATGTCCATTATCTTGCACCATGATTACATACTTGCTTTCAGATACTTTTACAGAGAAAAAATAATGAAATATTTGTCATGTAGGTCAGACTGTGTTATATGACTATAAATATAATGAATGTGTGATAGTCATAGCTAAGTGATGTAATTTATAAAAAAGAGTTATAAACTATTATTAATTAAAGTTCACAGTAAGAATTCGAGATCAAAAGAGAGATGTTACATATTGCTGATAATAAGGTGACCCTTCTGGCAAATTTTAAAGCATGAATTATAAAGATTGTCAAATAATCTACTACCTAGTTTTGATAGAAGTCAATATATTTCTTTAGTGACATTTTCACAAGTTTTCTTTGCTATTGTTTTTAAGTTATGAAAGGAAGCTCTTCTAAAATTTGAAGTATGTATATTTTGGATGGGATGAAGCATAAGGGCAGATCACATGTAGAGCAAACATGAAACTCTGAGTCTGATTCTCAGCACCACCACAAACTTGTTCACGCAGAT
>NW_004949150.1:323290-340164 GCF_000317375.1 Microtus ochrogaster
CTTGCCTTCTCTGCACTGCTCACCTGATATTCTACCACCCCCTTCACAGTCTGCCTTTCAACTTTCCTCTTCTGCCTTCACTCTCTCTTATTTAGAGACACCGTACATGAGAGAAAAAGTGATAAACTGACTTATTGAGTTTGCAAATATGATCTATAATTCCAACATATTCCTATAATCATGTGATTTTGTCCTCTATGTCTGAACAATGTATTTCATGTTATATATTATATATTTCTTGAATATTTTCAAGGTTTAAAGTTATTTTTCTATTTTTGTTATTATAATTACATAATCCCTTTTCTACTCCTTCCCTGAAGCATTCCCATATACTTCTTTCAAATTTATAGCCTCTTATTTATTAATTGTTTTTTATCTACATGTATATATGTGGGCAGTTAGTCTAATTCCAGAGTTTTGCTATTATAAATGATACCATAGTAAAGGTAGGTATGTATATATGCTGCTTGCTTTGACTTTTAGGTATACATCCATGAAATCACATGGTAGTTTTATTGTTACTTTGGAATCTGCATGATGATTTCCTGAATAACTGAATTAATTTACATTCACTCCTTTAGTATGTGACTGTATCTTTATTGGTTGCTTAGTCTCTGGGATTTACTATTATTCTGTTTTTGATACTAGACATCTTATGGGGTGAGATGGAATCTCAGTGTAGTTTTGATCTGCATTTTCTGATGACTAAAGATATTGGCCACATACGCATATGAGTGTTTTCTGGTTTTACTTCTTTCTGAGAAATCTGTCTTCAGTTTGCTTATTTATTGCCCATGTTTTTCTTTTGATTTTTTTCTTAACTCTTGTTTCTTTAGCCTGTGTAGAAGCTTTTAAACTTGGTAAAAGGTCATTTATCTCTTCTATTATTTCCCGAGCCATTAGAGATAAAAAGTCACAGTATATGCCTATGTCTGGAAATGTTTCCAGTATGTTTTCTCCCTGCAGCTTCAACTTGTCAGGCCTTACAGTAATGTCTTCCTTAAATTGGCATTGGTTTTTGAGAGGTTATTAAGTTTAAACTTTTGTGTAAATATAATTTTCCTAGCCCCATTTATGAAGAGGTTGGCTATTTCCAATGTATGGCATTTTTTTTGTATCTTTATCAAGGAATTTGTGTCTTTACTCTGTTTCATTGACTACGTGTCTGGTTTCAGGGTGTCACCATGCTGTTTTCACTATTATCACTTTGTGATAAACCTTGAAATTAAGTAATAATCATTTTGCCCAATAATTATTTATTATATAAATAATAAATAAATATTATTTATGTTTTTTTGTATGTTTCTAGATCAGTGTTAATATTTTTTGTTGGTCTCAGAAGAACATCATTAGGATTTTGATAGTACTTACATTGACTCTGTGTATTGGTTTATTAATATTATCTTTTTAACAATATTAATTCTACTGATGTATAAAGAAGGAATTCTATATTATAGTATCTTTAACTTGTTTCTACACTGTTTTATGCTATGCTTTGAAGAGACATTTGACTTCCACAGTTAGGTTCATTTTATATCTTGATGGGGTCATATGGGAAACTATTGTGGGGGGGATTATTTCCCTGATTATTTTCTCAAAAATGTTGTTATTGATATTTAGTTAAGCTACTGGATTTTACATTATAGCTTTATATTCCTTTCTCTATTTTCTCTTTTTAATTTGTTTTTGATATTGTAATGTAATTAGATCATTTCCCTGATCCCGTTCTTCCCTCCATACTTTCCCATATACTCCTCTTTGTTCTCTTTCAATTTCCATGACATTTTTAATGCTGCTTATTTCTATGTTTTAACTCTTTGTCTTTGTGTATCTTTGCTAGTCAGGTGAGTTTCTTGCTTTCAGAAGACAGTTGAGTCTGGTTTTCTAATCTGAACAGCCAGAATCTGTATCTTTTAACTGGAAAATTAGAACAATTCAAGTTAAGAATTATTGAAAGACAAATCTTATTCTTGCCACTTTATTATTTTATTCTGTTTCCAACTCTCATTTTCATTCTCCTTCATTACTTTCAGTGGTTCACTGATATACTATTATTGTTTTTTTTATTTTCACACTTATTATTTGTTACTGGATCTTGTAACTCTGTGTTTGCTTCTTCCTTTTCTTCCTGAAAGATTGATTTGAGTAGCTCTTGTAATGCTGTCTTAGTGGAATTGAATCTTCTTCCTTATGCTCATCTTGGTCTATGTTTCTCTGCTTTTGAAAATAAGTGTTTAGCAGATTCTCTCAGAGGACTTGGAATACACCATTTCACTGTCTCCTGACTTTTAGACTTAATCTAGAGAATTTCATATTTTGACATGTTTTTCTTTATATGTGACATGACACTTGCTTGTCACAGCTTCCTACATTGTTTCTTTGTTCTATACTCTTGCAATTTACTTATATCATGACGTGGAGATTTTCTTATCTGATCAAGCAATTGGAATTCTGAATGTTTCCTTTATCAAAATGTCTATTTATTTTCCAAACTCCGGATCATTTTCTGCTATTGTTTAATGAAATAGATGTCCTTAACTTGTGACTAATTTTATTCTCCTAGATATATTAGTGTTAAATATGTTTCCTTATCATATTTAACTCAAAGGTTTTTGTTGATTTTTCACTCCCAACATTTCTCTACTGTGTGACTTTTGGGACCTTTGTTTCTTTGTTGAATTTCTCATTTATGTTTTGCTGTATCTTCTTTACTTCTTTGAAATTTATATATATATATAAATGACAATGTTTCTCTGTGTATCTCTAGCTCTCCTGGAAATCATTCTGTAGATTTCAGGCTAGCTTTGAAATCACAGAGATCTGCTTGCCTCTGCCTTCCTAAGTGCTGGGATTAAAGGCATGCACCACCATTTTCCAACTTCTTTGAAATATTTTAGGGTAATTGTGGAAGTCATTCATCTCTTTAAATATCCTTTTTAAAAAATTCTTTATCTAGTACTTTTTCATAACATTGTCTTTGGTGTCACTCTCCATAGATTTATAACCTCTTTAGGGAATCATTTTGCCTTGCTTTCTCATATTTTGTATTCCTGAGTTGATATTTGTATATCACTTGGTATGTAAAACTTTTCTAATTTTAAGTATGGGTCTTTTTATGGGATAGCCTGTACTTGACAAGGGCCTACTGGCAAACTGGATTTTGTGTATTATTGAGTTGGATCCTTTTTAGACTACATATTTTACCCCATCTTTGGCTTCTTATGTTTTGTTTGTTGTTATCTGTGATTTCTGTGTTTAAACCAAAGAAATCTACCTTTTGACTCCCAATGCAACTCACATGAGTCAGAGTAGGTAGTAAAGGAAGCTAATCTCTAGTTTGAAGAAGAGACAAAGTATATCTTTGGTGGTTAATACTCACAAAAACTGTGTGGTTTGAAAGAGTGAGAGTAACTATATTAGTATCACCCATCTGTGGAATGACTGCAAATGTCTGTATGTTCTTATTATATCAGAAAATAACCCATCTTCAGAATCCCTGCCCATGTTTAGTTGTTGCATGAATTTTAGTAGAGGGTTTTTGTTTCCCTTAGTCCTTAAGCAATATTTATATATGTTAAATGGGAATAGATTGTTAATAGGTTAAGGTGCAACTTCTCTCAACTGGTGGGGGTATATTTTAATTTCATATCACCTACTCTATAAGTTCAAAGTGTCTTGCGTGATCTCCAGAATTGCATGGAGAAGAGAATGGATCCAAAAGTAACATGAGCAAATTGCAATCACAGCAGGTCTATAATATAAGGAAAGTATTGAAAATGGAAACATAAAAGTAAGTAGAAATGATACTGACAGATGTAGAATAGAATACATAAAAACATTAATGAATGCAGCATTAAAATGAAAAAAATAAAAATAAAATATAAAATAATACAAAGAGAAAATGTTCAAGTTAGTGGAGAAGATTCCCTCCCCTAGCTTTTGATTTGGAAATTATCCAGGTTTGGTGGGATGGGTAGTGTGACTCTGTAGCTTCTCAGTTCAAGACACATAGCGCAAATCAAAAGTAGCATAATAGAAGCTGATATGTGGTCCACACTAAAACTATGACCATTCTAAGGTAATGGAGCTCTCTACCGAGCTCTGGACCCTCCCTCAAGGTCCCCACACTCCCAGTTTACTCAAGAGATCTTGTCTTTTTCTAATTCCCATGTAGAATAGATCTATATATGTCTTTCTTAGGGTCCTCATTGTTGTCTAAGTTTTCTGGGATTGTGATTTGTGGGCTTTTTTTTTTGCGTTGTGTTTAAAAACCACCTGTGAGTAAGTACAAGTTATAATTGTCTTTCTCTGTCACGGTAACCTCACTCAAAATAATGTTTTCTAGCTCCATCCATTTTCCTGCAAAATTCAAGATGTCATTTTTTTCTGCTGTGTAGTACTCCACTGTGCAAATGTACCACATTTTCCCCAACCACTCTTCAATTGAAGGGCATTTAGGTTGTTTCCAGGTTATGGCTGTGACAAACAATGCTGCTATGAACATAGTTGAGCACATGTCTTTGTGGTACGATTGAGCATTTTTTGGATACATACCCAAAAGTCGTATTACTGGGTCTTGAGAAAGGTTGTTTGCTAATTTTCTTAGAAATCACCACATTGTCATCCAAAGGGGCTGTACCAGCTTGCATTTCCACCAGCAATGAAGAAGTATTCCCTTTACTGATGGAGGAAGGTCTGGGGTGCTGGGGGCCCCGCCGCTCCAATTACTACACTTTACCCCACAACCTCTCCAGCATAAATTGTCATCAGTGTTTTTGATCTTGGCCATTCTTACAGGTGTAAGAAGGAATCTCAGAGTTGTTTTGAGCTTTCTCTGATGACTAAAGATGTTGAACATTTCCTTAAGTGTCTTTTAGCCATTTTAGATTACTCTGTTGAGAGTTCTCTGTTAAGGTCTGTACTCCATTTTTTTATTGGATTATTTGTTCTTTTGATGACCATTTTCTTCAATTCTTATATATTTTGGAGATCAGTTCTCTGTGTGATGTGGGATTAGTGAAGATGGTTTCGTTTTGTCTTATTGACCATGTCCCTAACTTTACAGAAGCTTTTCAGTTTCAGGAAGTCCCATTTATTAATTGTCTTTCTCAGTGTCTGTGCTAACATGTAGAAGAATGAATATACACCCATATCTGTCGCCAGACATAAAACTCAAGTCCAAATGCATCAAAGACCTCAACATAAAGCCAGTCACACTGAACCTTATAGGAGAGTTAGTGGGAAGTACACTTGAACACATTGGTACAGGAGACCACTTCCTAAATATACCCCCAGCACCAACTGTTATTATTAAATAATATTGTTACTTTGGCAAAGTCAATAATATTAAACAATATTATGGTTAGTTTCATAACTTAAGCCTGTTTCTAAGTGAGCATCACAGAAACACTGCTAAAGTAGAACTAGGTTAGAACTAGGATTTTATTCATAATATTATTTATACTTTGTCTTCTATACAAGGAGAAATCCAATTATAAATGCCCTACTTGTTGCATATATACATATACATATACAAATGTTTTTTTTCTTTAAAAGATATAGTAAATTGGTAAAATTTTAGTAAATTGTGGGGAAGAAAGACCAAAGGGATAAGAAAACATTGCCCATGAAGAACCAAATATCTCAAGTAACTGATAAAATTAAAATATTACATTCCTCAAGAGTCAGAATTAAAAGTTACCAGCCATGAGCTGTCTGGCATATTATTAAAGGATGGAGATAAATGAAAGCCAGCCCAAAAGTTTAATCTGCATTTATTATGTAAAGTATGTATAATAAGCCGGGCGATGGTGGCGCACGCCTTTAATCCCAGCAGTCGGGAGGCAGAGGCAGGCGGATCTCTGTGAGTTCGAGACCAGCCTGGTCTACAGAGCTAGTTCCAGGACAGGCTCCAAAGCCACAGAGAAACCCTGTCTCGAAAAACCAAAAAAAAAAAAAATTAAAAAAAAGTATGTATAATAATCTGTAATAGTCCCATTTTAATAAATAGGAGCATGGGGACCTGGGGAGAGGGATAAAGGAGAGGGGTGAGGCAGGAACGGGAGCAGAGTAAAATGTAGATCTCAATAAAAATCAATAAAAAAGTTAAAAAATGAAAATGACCAAAAATAGTCTCATTTTTATTTTTGAATGAATATTTTTTTACTTTGCATACAGAAAGCAGATGGATAGGTCAGTAGTATATAGATAGAAGATAGATAAAGATAGATAGATAGATAGATAGATGATAGATAAATAGATAGATGATAGATAGATAGATAGATAGATAGATAGATAGATAGATAGATAGATAGATAGCAGATAGGTAAATAAACGATTGATAGGTAGAAGGTAAAAAAGATCCTCCAATCAAGTACTCAAATAATTCATCAGAAACTGAGGAAGCCAGTTGAAATTACCAATAGAGAGAGTTGGGCATAGCAGGGAATCCCCTCATTGAGGCTTCTAAGTAAAAGAATAAGTAATAAATAAGCTAACCAACAATGAGCAGTTCTTGCTATGGCCTATGATTTCTCCATCCAGGTTTTTATTGCTATTGTTTCTCCACATTTCTATTACCAAATACGGACTCTTTCCTATAGAATAGGCCTCAGATCCAGTTGGATGGTAGTAGATTACCCTATGTGGTGGTTTTGATAGGAATGTCCCCATAGTCATGTGTAGAATGCTTGGCCCATAAGGAGTGGCACTATTAAGAGGTGTGGCCTTGTTGAAGAAAATATATGACTGTGGGGGTGTACTTTTATGTCTTCTAAGCTCAAGCTATGCCCAGTGTGGGACACAGTCTCCTTCCACTGCCTGGGAGTCAAAATGTCAAACTTACAGCTCCTCCTCCAGCAGCATGTCTGCAAGTATGTTGTCATTTCTGTCACCATGATGACAATGAACAAATTCTCTGAAACTGTAAGTCAGCCCCTAATAAAAGTTTTTATTTCCTTTATAAAAGTTGCCACAGTCATGGTCTTTCTTGACAGAAATAAAACCCTAACTCAGACACTCTGTAGAAGCAATGTCTCTGTTGCACAAGTGGGCCCATCTCACTTGGCAGGTTGGTCTCACAGACTGTGTGATTGATAGCTGGATCAGAACACTGATTCTCTATTCCCAAGCAGTCTGTATGATATTTTCTGGGACTATGAAAGATAACCATCATGAAGGAAGCTTCCAGGTCAATTCTAGCTTGATCGTATGATATCATGCAAGAGGCATGCTTGACCCATCAAGAAAGCATGATCATCTAGTTCTGGTGGGCAACCAGGAGGAATGGCAAGAGACAATATTGTTTCAGGGATCTCTAGACATTCCCTTACCAATAATCCACAGGTGCTATTCCACAACTGGTACTGTGGCTTTGTTTAATAACCCAATGATTCTAGAAGCAGTTTTGAGAGTCACATCAGCAGGACCGAGAAAGCCACTGAATTCTAAGGATCAGAGACTGCAGATGCCATTCAGTATCTTATGGCATGCTTGACAGTTTTCTGCTGTTAAAAATTATCTAATCCATATGTCCACAGATTACACATTGCAGATGTATTATTAAAAAATTAGATAATATTTATCTGACAGCAAAAATACTTTTTCCCCAAGGATTGCAATACTCTATGGAGAAAAAAGAGACAAGGAAAGAACAAATGGTATAACTTAATAAACAGATGCAATAAATGCCAATTTAGTGATATAAACAGTACAGGCCACTGATACAGTGTAAAGTAAAAGGCATGGGGATTCTGGGAGAGATTTCTAGGCTGACATCTTAATGAACATTCTTCCTGTGGTTGCTTTATCTTTTTTCATTCAAATCATTTTGATTTTTTTGTCTTAAATGACTGAAGTGTTAACCACACCAACCATGCCACTTACATTTTGTTTGCTATCATGAAATGTCATTTTATTTAGTTTTTTAAATCTCATAGTCCTCCTCCAACTATAGATATTTGCCTTTGCAAATCAGCTTAATTCCCTTAGACAAGAAGGGGTCCTTCTGTATTGCAACTATTTCATTATTTCTTTAATTACATGCATGGTTACTGCCTCAACATTGGTGAGCAAACAAAAGAACGTTTGATTTGAAATTCTGAAGATTAAGAGTGAAGAATTATTCAAAAACTATCCATTTATTTTTGCTGAGTCACAGGAATCGTATGATGCTCATACACCAGTATTCCATTAATATTAAGTTTAATTTAGAGTTTAAAGGGAGGAGTTAAAAATCATAAGAAAAAAAGCACAACTATAGACAATGAAGTCTCAGAGTTTTGTGTTACACAAAAAAAATTTTCAGTGTTTTAAAATTTTAAAGACTTACATGGAAACTCAACATATAGAACAATTAAGTAGTAATCTGCTTAAGTAAAACAATTTGGTCCTACTTCTCACTAGCCCCCAAAACTCACTACAAATTCTCCTTATTCCACTACAGATCTATTGTCCAAAAGCAGAAACTGGACAGAGCCTTCAGCAGAACCACAATTCACATGTATAATATTTGAAGAAATTGTTTATTATTTAGTGCTTAATTATCTCATGTTCAAATTGAAATCTACAGTCAAATTTCTGAATACTTTTCTTTCAGTTAATTCAATGTTGAAGTGATAACTTCCATTGCAGGCTCTTAATAAATAGTATAAAAATACACTAATGACTGTTGGAGCAATGTGGGTGCAGTGGCAATTCCACACAGCTTAGCTGGTAGTTATTTCAGTCAAAAATATAATGTAATGTATCAGATAAGGAACATGATGGAAGGATATTATTTTGTAGATCAGTGATGTGGAATTCCCCCCTGTATGCTGTGAATGTTTTATTACCATTGGTTAGTGAAATAAGGTGCTTTGGCAGGAACTCCAAGCAGATAGAGGAAGAAAGAAGACAGTGTCTGGGAGAAGCCATGCAGCCACTGAAGGAGACAAAGGCCTGGGAACTTAACCAGTAAACCATGAGCCTTGTGGGGTAAAATATGAAATAATAGAAATTCAAGATGCAAGAGTTAGTTAATAAGAATCTTGAGCTAATAGGTCAAAGAGTGTTATAATTAAAAGAGTTTCTGTGTGATTATTTCTGGTCTGGGTGGCTGGGAACAAACAAATGGCCTTTGTCTACAGGTCAGACAAAGGGAAGATGAGTATTGTATGTCATTGTAGAGATATCTACACTTCAGTTGAAACATATCATTCATAAAATGCGGTTTTAACTCAATTTTTCTTTTGATGTATATTTAGAAAACTATATGAGACTAATTACAGAATACATACTGTTTATAGAGTAAAGCTTGAAGTTAGTACACATTTCAATTCTGATTTTTTAACTGAAAATTTCAAGCAGTTCTCTAGAAATCTATTTTCCTAGAATAAAGAATAATTAGAGGTTGTGAATAACGAGCACTTTTGATGCATCTTTGTGGTATATAAATAAAACTTCTCAATAGAATACCACCTTTCGTATTTATGAGATCCTGGACCCCAGTTTAAAAGAGACTACCACTTGATGGCTATTTGAATGCTATACTGTTGATGTATTTTAAAAATGCAGGAAGGCAATGTTCAATTGACCTGAGAACATATACAAACTCTACAGCAGGGTGGAATCTTTGATGAGCAAAATTTCTGTCTTGTAATTCAAATCTCTCTTAAAATGAGTATTCACTCTTGCCAGTTTGAAACTATCCGCTTTAATATGACATAGTTTTAGTGTCATTTGTAACCCTTAGCTTTGTGATCACATACATACTGTACTTCAAGTGCAGGTGTGTAGAGTACACCTTTTACAAGGTTAAGACAAAATACTTACAGACACATATTAAAACACCTTGCCTAAAAGGAGAGTCTAGTTGATGTTCTTTTTAGAGTTTTCCTGTTTTTGGTTACAGGTAACGCTTGCATAATACCAATTTATTTTTCTCCGTAGGTCAAGAGACTGTGATATTCATTTGAACAAAGGTGTGTCTTCTTGTTTCTCACTGAGCAAGCAGGACTAGCTACATTGAGAGGACCAATTTATTTTGCCTAAGAAATGCCCAGGTTTCATGTATATTACATGAGCAACAGATAGAATTCTGTTGGTGTGTGGAGTTGTTTACTACACTGTTCAAGAGAAGAAATTTTAATCCAAATAAAATCCTGATGATCAGACCTTTTCTTCATGTGCATACTGACTGAATTCCATGATACAAATTAGCTTTCTCCTACACACAGAAAAACAGGAGTAGTTAATCTAAAAGCCAGAAAGTACAGTTTTCAAGATAGCTTTGTTTTTATTTCTAAATACAAAATAGAACAATGATAATAAACATGAAAGAAAATGTTATGTGCACTGAGGATTGTAAGAATTAAAATTTGTGTATTTTAAGTTTCTAATATGAGAAAATGACAAAATTTTGTTTGGAACTAAGAAATATAGTAATAATCTATGACTTTTAATGTATAAAACTTGTTGTTTTTGAAAGTTTAGAAGTAGCTATTGAATTTCACTTTGGAAAACTCAGACTGGAAGCAAAGGTCAGACAAGGTTGCAGGTTCTCTCTAAATCACTTCTTGAACCAATTGATACTCACTTTTAGGAAGTGATTAAGAGCTGTATATAGGATGTGTTAACAATGTAGACCCTGGAGGAAAGGATATCAGGTGTTTCCAGTAATTTCCCCTTTTCCCACTATTTTAAGGAGTTCATTGTCTTAATTGTATAGATAAAATTGTCTTGTTACCTACATCTAACAGAAAGAAACAATTCAATGAAAACTGAGAAAGGCAAAGCACTGGATCAATATTAGCGTGATTAATTCAGTAATTTTAAAATTAAAGTCTTGTTATTTGTAACAATGGAGAGGAATACAAAGGACAGTATGTTAAACAAATAAGCCAAAGAATAAAAGATGCTGTGTGATCTCACTAAAGTGTAAAATAAAAACGGATTGAACTCACAAGAGTTGAACAGTACTTAGCAAGGGTAGAGGGAATGAAGGATGTTGAGAAGTTAGGGGATGTTTGTTGAGGTTACAGAATACAAATAGAGGTGATACATTCCAAATATCTAAGTAACATTGTATCATATATTAAAAGGGCAAAAACTTGATTTTGAAGTGACAAAAGCAAATGGTAAGAAATTGAGTTATTACACATGGTATCTAGTTATTTTGAAGCATTCCAGTGTATATATATTTCAAATCATCAAGTTTTCTACAACACACAGACATAACTTTTGTCAACCTCAAATGGGAAAAAAGAGAGGATCAAGGGAGAGAAATGAAAATAAAGGAAGAAGTGTGACAGAAGGAGTATAAAAACAGGCTTAACAATAACATGAGATTTCCATTCAGTCTGTTGGATGCTGTTATAATTGAACACCTGAACTCCGTAATTTATAAATCCCATTAATTGGTTTTGCTATTCGTTCCAGAGGATGAGAAGCCTAGGGCTGACGCGCCAATGTAGCATGTAGAAAGGGTCTTTGTGTTGTATCATCTCAGAAGGGCACAAAGCAAGAAGTATTTTTGAAAGGGAGAAAGTAGTAAAGAGCAAGCCCAACTCATATTCTAACTGCTCTTCAAACCCTTGGTAGCATCATGAATCTATTCATGCTGAAACAGCCTCACCTGCCAGCATTCTGTCTTTCATTCAAATCCCTACCTCTTTATAATGTCTCAGAGGCAATTTCAAAATGAGCTTTAGAGGATCAAATCAGTGTAAAGCAAACATTAAGTGAGCAGGTTCTCTTATATGAACAAGAGGACTGCACAAAACAAAAACAGTATACTCAAAATCTTAGTATTGTATCGATTACCAACAATTATAACGGCTAATACAGTATCTCTCAGTACTGTTCATCTTATTTGTTGTATCTTTCTTGAAATATAGTGAATGAAAATCTTCCATTAGATTATCATTGTGTTGTAAATAACCCCACTCCTTAATGACACTCACAGAGTGATCAAAATAACAAGCGAATAAAACTTAGAAGTGTGGTAAGCTGGGAACGGATATCTGTGGAGCAGGAGAGGAACAAGACAGCAATAGGAATGACTATCAACAATAAAAATAAAATGTTTCATATATATATGTATATATACATATCTATGTTAATGAAAGGCATAAGAATTGAGCATATCTGCATATGGCTCTTAACTTGCCATTTTATTCCAATTTTGTGAAGTTTTATCTATACTAATTTCTGTATGTATACGTCTGTGCATATGTATGCAGATTCCCATGGAACCTCTGTTGCTGTAATATCAGGTGGTTATTTGCACATGTTATGAGTGCTAAGAACTGAATTCCAGTCCTCTTAAAGAACAGCAAGTGTTCACAACTTCTCACCCAATTTTTTTAGTACTGAATGTTTGCTTTTCAGAAAATGTTGTCACTGATCTTCCTTACAGGAAGTGCTAAATCATGTTTCTCTCTTCCTTTCCTTAAAATCTGCATTATAAACTTTCATCTAATTCTACTTCTTTGTCGTTACCTTTAGTTTTATTAGTTATTTTATATATAAATTATAGAGAGCCCTTAAGCAGAGAAAAATAATATTGACAAAATTTAGCGCTATTTAAAGTCCTACATGTTATAATTTTACACAGTGTATATATGTATTAAAATTCACTTCATCTCTAATCTCATTCAATTAAAAAGACAGAGTTGCCTTCAGCTTTATGATATGAAACACCTTAGATGTGCTATAACTTAAACTGAATATTATTTAGTATTTTGATTATAAATTAGGAAAATGCTACATTAACTCCTTTCTGGGGCTAAGATTAAAAGGCTCCATTTATTTGCTATTGTCTAGTGTTTTGCGGCATGTTATATTTATAATTGCCTTATTAAATGTTACACATTGTAAATGATAATCATGTTGCCCAGAGCTATAAAATCATCAAAATATATAATGGCATTTTAAGTTGTTGTATCTACAAATGGGAATTTTTTTAAGCTTTTTAATATTGTTTTCAATTGAGCGTTGGAAATAATCATAAGCTGTTCATAAGAAAAATATTATTTCCACTAAGCATTTAGCAATGGCTCTTAATAACAAATCTAGTCAAATCTCAGTTAGAGAAGTCTAGACATTGTAGAACAATTTTACAACAGAATGGAACTGTATTTCAAACGGACAAAGTCAGGTAAGAGTCATGGACGATAAAAAGTATCAAACTATAACTCAGTCATCTACAATCATTTTCTTATTAAACTAGCATTGGAATACATCTGGAAATATCCCTTATACATGGGTCTTCCAGGTTTTTATATACTAAGAAAAAAGTATACATATATATTCATGTATCTATATATAACTAGTGTCATCAGGTTAAGTTTCTTCTTCCTTCCTCAATAGTCTTAGCTTCTTATTAATGTTTCCTCACCCATATCACACAAACATTTTTTTCTTATGTATCACCATCATTTCTGTTTCATTTTTAACCTTTCTATATATACTCATATATATATATATGAGTATGAAAAACAAGCCTTAATATCTATTATTGTTTCATTATCTTTTAATGTCCCTTGATCTCTTGACAGCTTCTTTCCTGTTTCCTTTCATTTTATTCACACCAAAATATACCAAAATATGCACAGTTTGAGAGTTCATTGTTTCTGTTTTATCAGCTTTGGAAATCAAAACACAGAACCTTGGCCATGTTAGAAAAGCACGCCAGCAATGACATACTTCCTTAGCCAAAGTGAACTCTTTTCTGATCTCCTGAAGTAGGACATCTCTGCCCAGAACCTCGGGGTTTGTTCTTAAGGTCACCAACAGCACACACATCCATGAATTCCAAACTGTTCCTTGACCCTCTTTGTATATCACACATAATCATTTTATACATGGACCAAACTTTATTGACAAACCGTGTGTCTTTTTGCAGATGCAGTTCCTTTTTATGGTAATTACATTTATTCCCCGAGCCTTGTGTTACCGTAGAGAATAGTAGAGCCTGTGTTTCACATCTGTATATTGCCTGCCATCTCACTTTCATTATGCACATGTATAATGTTTATTGGTCAAAATTGTATTCATTCTTAAAGTATTGCCTCAGTTTCATGTCTTTCACAAGACGAAAATTGATGTGGAACAGTTCAATTCCAATTCAATTGTTCCTGCCACTATTTACCTGGTATCCATCTTGTGGTACCAGGAATGATGCTCTGTGGACGCTGTCTATATATCTTCTGAGTCATCATGATCTTCCATTGTTCTGTCTATTAATTATGCTATTTATTTGTGCAGATATCTATCATTGTGTATTTGCTATTAGTGTTTCACATCAATGTGTACTTGACCTGGAACTACATGCTGAAAATAGTTTTTCTTCATCATATTGCAGCCTCATCGTTGCCATAAATGTGGAAACTCACTCAAAATTTATTGTTATCTGGAGTTTTGAATTTATTCTGCAGTTTATTTTTCAATACTAGAGTGACCTCTTTTGATTCATTGAGTTAAAAGGAATAAACATGCATCAATACTGACAATGGAGAGACGCTAATACCTGTTTTATATTTAATTCCTGTAATAATGACATCAAAAGCTTACTTCTCCAATTTACCAACAAGGAAGGAAGAAAGATCCCTTCACCTCTTGTTGCCAATGAGTCACTTGGTGACTAAGCAAGAGGTCTGTTTCTAAAATAAGGACTCCACTGTCCTAGTCTGAGAATTGGCACTTCAGAGTGAACTTGAAAAAAAGTAATTCTGCCCTGCAGGGATTCCTACAGGACAGTGATTCTCAACCTGTGGGTTGCAACCCCTTCATGGTTGATTAACCCTTTCACAAGACTCGCCTAAGGCCATCAGAGAACACAGATGTTTATATTAGGATATATAGCAGTAGCAAAATTACAGTTATGAAGAAGCAATGAAATAATTCCATGGTCAGAAGTTATCACAATATGAGGAACTATATTAAAGGGTCGAAATATTAGGAAGTTTGAGAACCACTGCTATAGGTGAAAGAGAAATGATAGTTTTGTTCTATTTTCATTATTCTGAGAACTCTGAAAATACTGGTGGAATATTTAAACATTTTTGCAAAACAAGATTAAAGAAAGAGCCAGGATTGGAAAAAACAATATGTTCTGGATCTCTTCTCATATTCACTGCATTATATGATTGATATATGTTAATTTCTATTTTCTTTCTTTTGTTCCTTCCTTCCTTCCTTCTTTCTTTTTTCCTTCCTTCCTTCCTCCTTCCTTCCTTACTCCCTTCCTTCCTTCCTTCCTTCCTTCCTTCCTTCCTTCCTTCCTTCCTTCTGTTCTTTCCTTCAAGATACGATTGGTCTGCAGGCTGAAGATGAATATTCCAAAGACACAGAAGAACATTGACTGTTCAGGAAGTGAGATGTCTTTGTCAATTCTAGAGTTTGGAAGTTGCTTACAATGTACTTCCTGTTAACTTAGATAATCGTATTTCCTTCTGGAGTCTTCGGTGGAGTTGAAGAAGAGATAGTTATAATTATAGTTTCCCTTAGTTATGATAAAATAAAGTATATATAAATATTGCAACTGTAATTCTTGCTTGATATTTGTTCTGTTATATGTAATTTTACTATGTTAAAGTTAAAGCCTTCCTTTTATTTAAACAGAAAGGGGGAATGGTTTCGGAAGTCCTTCTGTATATGTGTTACTTTTATTGGTTAATGAATAAAGAAAATGTCTTAGGCCTGTGCACGGAAAAATAGAGGTAGACAGGGAAAGCAAAACTGAATGCTGGGAGAAGGGAGGCAGAGTCAGAGAGATGCTATGAAGCCGCCAGAAGAGAAGAGGTAAGCCACTGGAACCAGCCAAGTAGGCCAGGAGCCTCATAGTAAAATATAAAATAATGTAAATGGGCTAAATTAAGATAAAAGGACTAGCTGGAAATACACTTAAATTATTGGCCAAGCACTGATTTAAAAAATATAGTTTCTGTGTGGTTATTTTGGGGACTGAGCAGCTAGGAACAAACAAGCAGTCTCCTGCAACACTCCAGAAATAAACACCACAGTGAAGTTCTTGAGTTTTCTTTTTTATTTTCCATATGTATTACAGAGTGGTCTGTAATTCAGAATTCACATTAGATAAAAACCTTAAAATAACCGAAAAGGCTTGCCTTCTCTGGTGAGAGAACTGGCAAGAAAGGAACCAGAGAATTTGCCAGGAACTCATAATTGAAGATTAAAATCTAGAAAATTCCTGAGTTGGGGTGTTGACATCTGCAAGGTGTCAACCATATTTTAGCCATGCTTTCTATGGTGGAAAGATATCCATTAGCAGTCTGTACAGTACTTCCCATGGAAGGGTACCAGGTAGCCCCAGTAATGCAGGAATTGTACAGTAGTATATACACAGTTATACAGCAGCTTCAGAGGAAACAGAAGGCTAACACACACCAGAACAGTACTTTTAGGTCTTTGGGAACTTACCTTTCATTGGAGTTATAGCAGAAAACTCAGCCAGTATTCACACTTAATCATAACCTCACAAAGCAGAATATTACTGATTTTCCTTAAAAAATCAAGACTTTGCTTACATTGCAAACATCTCCAGCATGTAAAGAATATTACTTACAAATTAGTTTTACCTGTGGAGTTTTGGAGGAATGTCAATTCTTGATTCCATGATAGTTATAATCTTTCATATCCCTTCTAATAGTGCATAATGTTTCCCATTTCTGTATCCACCCTTACTAGCTCTTAAATTCTGTTTATTATTTTTTTTTTGAACTGAGAGGAAATGGGACCTCAATGTAGTTTTAATTTATATTTTTCAGGAGGGTAAAATATTAGGCATGTAGTTACTAGTCTTTCCATTTCTTCATTTGTAAAGTGTGTTTTCAACTAATTTTCTTTATTATTATTATTATTATTATTATTATTTA
>NW_004949150.1:340787-356735 GCF_000317375.1 Microtus ochrogaster
GCCCACACACTGAGACAATGGGGATGTTCTTTCGGGAATTCAACTAATTATCCAACTTATTCATTGGAATATTTGTACTTTAGATATTTATCTTTTTCAGTTTTTAGATATTCTGGATATTGTTCTTTCCTAGGTGAATTCCTTGAGAAGATTTTCCTCATCTTGTTGGCCATCTCTTCATCCGTTTCATTATTTCTTTCATCATGATGGAGCTTTTTAATTCCATGCAGTCCCATTTGCCAATTGTAGTGAGAATCCACAAGAGTCTAGGCAAAGTTCAAAAGATTTAATTTAGATGCAAAATAGGGGTAAACACTCACTGGTACAGGACAGGTTAGATGCCACCACAACTGTTTTGCCCAAGAAGAAAGAGCACCAACAGCTGCCTGCTATGTGCCTACCAACCACGTGAGCAGGAGAGCAAGGTGAGAGACTCTTTCCCCTCTGCTTATCAGTTGTCAAGAAGAAGATGAGACCACACCCTTGAGCTTGCTGCCCCAAGACATTAGCTAAATGGATCAAAATCCCACCACATCAATTGATTTGCTCTTCTTGAGCGCTCTGCGATTATTCAGAAAATCTTTGCTTTTGCTCACATTTGGAAGTGTTTGCACTATGCCTATTTCAAGTAGCTTCAAAATTTTTAGTCTTTTATTAAGACATTTGATCACTTTTTGCTAGTTTGTACAGCATGAGAAGTATGAATTTGGTTTCATTTATTATTATTTAGTTTTCATTTATACTTTCGTTGACATGTTTTGGTCACCTTTCTAAAGAACAACATGGCTCTGATTGTGTAGCATTATTTTTGAGGCCTCTATTCCATTCAATGGTGGGTTTGTGTTTTCATGCTGGTTGTGTGGCATTATTGTAGTGATTTTTCTATAGTGTAATTTGAAGCCAGCTCTTGTGATCAAAAAGCATCAAACTTTTCTCATTTTGCTCAGGATTGCTTTTCTTATTTAAATTTTTGTGTTTCTGCATTCATAATGGGAATGATTTGTCCTCCTCTCTAAAGAATGCAATTGTAATTTTAATGGAAATTGTATTGAATCTATTGATTTTTTCCATATGGCCATTTGAGCAATATTAATTCTACAGACACCTGAACATACAAGGACATTCCCTCTGTCTTCTTGATTTCTTTTCTAGTTATTTACAGTTTCCATTAAAGAGGTCTTTGATAGCCTTGGTAATGTTTATTCCTAAATATATTCATTGTGACAGTGGGTATGTGAGTTATATTCTTTTCCTGAATTCTTTCTCAATGAATTTTTATATAAATACTTGTTTTTCTGTATGTTGATTTTGTTTCCTATTACTTTGTTAAATATTTTGTCTTATTTAACACTATTCAAAAGAATCTTTATAATCTACACAAGATCAGATCATGTGCAGTTGAGGATAATTTGACTCCTTTCATGCTTTATAGTCTTATTTCTTCTCTTGATCTTACAATGTTTCCTATGTGTTTAAGTAAAACATTGAATAAAAATGGTGACAGTAAATACATTTTATTACTCTACTCAGTGAGTTGTTGGTTATATATTTTTTTGTATATAGAATTTATTGGGTTGATGTTTGATTGTTCTCTTTATAATTTCCTCAAGACTTTTATCATGAAGAAAAGTTAAGTTTAAAATTAAAAACAAAACTATCATATCATCTAACTATACCAAACTTTAGCATGTCCAGTTATAGAACTGGCACAAATGTCCACTATAAGATAAATGGAGAAAGAATGTATGATACACATATATAATATTATTATTAAGATAAAAAAGGACAAAATCATTTTTTGCAAATATTATTCAAATTAGAGATGATCATAAAGAAAGTAAGTAAGACTGAGAAAAGCCCCACATTTTCTCTTATATGTGGAATCTAAGGAGGAAAGACATGGAAATAGAAGGGGAGCTGTTAAGAAAAGAAAACTGTAAAGATAGAGGATAAAAAAGATTCCTAAGGAAGGAGAATGCATACAATCAGCACATTATTTGAATTCACTAAAGTATCACAAGGTAACATAATATTTTATAGAATTAATATATCTTAATTGAAAATAACAGAAAACTTAATCTCGGTAAATTAAACCGGACTTGAAAAAGAAAAACAAATTAAAAATGAAGCAGACATTGAAAATATCCTTTAAAAAAATCCAGATATTTAGAGCAGCTATAGTAGAAATATGCAACAATTTTGAACTATCTTTTAAAAATTAAAAAAGTCTTAGTCATCAATGTTTTTTTTAGTTCTTGTCATATGCCAATTATCAAAACCATAAAGAGTAACACCAGCAGCTAGCTCATCTGATGGACTCGGTTGTAGAAAGGAAAGCGATTTAAAGTAGACAACACAAGGCATGACAATGGACGTCAACAATTTGAACAAAAGACAGAATATATCTGAAGGCATTTTAATGCCAACTCCATGGCTTATGCAACAAAATCAAGAGACCTAAAATGGATCTCATAGCTGTAGAAAAAGTAGAGAAAAAAATTGGGACTGAAAAATGCATAGACAATTTCAACAGTGTCTTGATTTCTTGAATATCTGATGGTACAAAGACAGAGTGCACTCAGTGAAAATTTCTTCTTAACCTTTGAATATTGATTTATTTCCAGGCTAGAGAATTACTGTAAGGTGCTGTCTCCTGTTGCTGGATAGGGCACCATTCAACAGCTGCCAATGTGTTCATGGGATTCTCACCCAGCTGTGCCAGGTATTGATGTGTTCTATCAATTAGAACATTAATTACATTTTTTTTAAATTTTCAGATAATTTCAATTTCTGCTTGGCAATGTGATATTAGATCAATATAAGTCAATAAGTCAACAATTTGTAACAAAAACACTGAATAAATGCTTTCCAAGGTTCATAAAAATAAATAAATAGCCTGTTCCCTATAAGAACAGAATGAGAGAAAAACCATACCAAGTCACTTCATCCTCTGAGAACTGCTAGCAAAGTGAAAATGATGCTGTTATGAGCAGCACATTGACCATATGAAGTAGACAGACGCTGTCACCCTAGACGATAGAGGTAGACATGGCTGAGATGGCATCTTTGCAAGGTTGATATGGAAGACCGATCGCTATCAGATCTCAGTCTGGTGAAACCTCGTTCATCAGTGAAGAACTGAGGATATTCTGAGAATCTTACACCAGGTCTAGATTAAAGGAAGGTTTAAAGAGTGGTTTTTAGAACAGAAAGAAAAAATAGTAAAAAAAGGGTTTGGGATTTTTAAATGGAAAAAGGCCATATTGGGTAAAAGTGGTGACAATTACGTTAAACTTCAAAGGAAATTTCTTCAGTTGCATCTGCTGACTGAAACAAAGTTTCAGTCACTTGATATGGAATTCCAACATATGAAGAAATAGAGTAGAAGTGAAGTTGGTTTTATGTTAATTGAGAGGGTAGAACAACCCAGATAGAAGGTTTCTACATTTATTTGAGTGGTAAAACATCATCAATATGAGAGCAAATACTGAAAACCTAACACTAACAAAGCTAAATTTAAATGTTTTATGCATAATATCACAATTTAGAACAAAGTATGTATATACTAAGAAGAATTCTGAGAAGCTTAATAATCAGAAACAGAAAGCAAGCACAAAAACTTTTTTCTTCATTTGTTCTGTTTTTCTTTTAGTAGCAAACCTAATAAAAAAAAACAGAGACAATTAACAGTGTTGATTTGAAATACACACACACACACACACACACCGCCGCACACACGGCAAACTAAATATATGATAATTCAAACAAACTTAAATGTAACATAAATAGGCTGAATGGAAAAGAACAAAAATATATTAAGCAGATAGGTCAAAAATTAAAATTATATTATTAGTATCATAAAATAAAAAACAAAATAGGAAAAAGGACTATGGAAACTGATTCTACACAATGATGCAAGGATCAAATACAGTCATCGTGACTGTACTTTCAGCAAACACCAGAGTCTCAAAATCCATTTAAAAATTGACAGTTCAGTGTTTTAATTGCTTAATCTGGCCAATTTAATGGAAGATGAGAGAAACAGATGCCAATGATACAGAATTCAGGCAATCAGCAATGACAATCTAATGCTCTAAATAAAGGAATACATTGTAATGATGTATAACTCTGTATCTTTGTAATGGCAGTAGCTATAGTAATATAAAATCATACAGAAGCCAATGCACATGAATAAGAAACAGAGAACAGACTCTTGAAATCTGAAATTCCGTCTGTGATTTGTGACATTATCGAGATTGAAGAGTAATTCTGTACTATTGGCAAAATATTAATATTAGGGAAGTCGGGTAAAGGATTTGAGTTTATGGGGTCTCCTTTCTCCTTACTTTCTGTAAATATATATTGATTTTAAACTGAAAACAAATTTAAGAAAAAGGAAAAGCAAGCTACAGAATATGTATCCTAATTGTGTTTGAAATTCAGTCTAACTCACTGTCTTTATAGTTTATACTCATCGTAAATGAAGTGAGCTATAAGGAGGGCTTGTTAGCCTTTCTCCAATAACTCTTTCAGTGAATTCACGTTCAGGCATCTAGAAAACAGGAAACAAGAAGCCTGGTAATCAGTCCATTATCTACCTGAACACCATCAAGAAGCATTTCATCTTCATCTAGGCAATAACACCCATATAAAGTATTGATCCGTTGATAATTAAGAGTTTCTAAAACAAGTCATAATAATTCAAAACATTGGAATACAGAAAGACACCCTCACAGATGCTATGGAAACTGCCACAGCCAGCTGGGCTTTTGTTTCTGTAGCTGACAGCAATGTGCAACTTTTGGATCCCACAAAAGAAAGAGTTTTAATCCTCCTAAGGTCATGTAGATCTTTAGTGACAGGTGAAGAAAAAAAATGTCTGCATCACATATTTTAAAAGTAAATAACACCGTGCATTCCAGGCTTTTGTATTTCTTTACTCATTCATCACATATAAAATGTAATTTATTTAAGGTTTTTGTTAATGATTTACAATCAATGCACTTTTTCTGACACATAATTTTGGTTAGTAGATAGGCACACTTTCTTATTTTATACTTTCAGTGTTACAAAATGAATTGCTAAGGCAATTCAGCTGAGATATAATCACTAGAGCCAAAAACACCTCACAAAACTAAATGCCAAACTATAATATATGTAAATTGATTTCCCCTAAATACAGAAATACACATAGAAAGGTGAGACTTGCTGTTCTAGATGCATTGAAAAAAACAAAACAAAACATCAATTTGATGTTAGGAATTTTTCTTTCCTTGCATTGTACACGTAGTTTTGAAAGTCAGGCTAAATAAAAACCCACGATTTCATAAATTATCAAGTCATTTAGGATGCATAATTAATTGGATTGTACTGTGCCATATTTATGAGGGTTATTCATGCACAGTATGAGATAATCATAAATTATTTTGTTAACAAAATCTCTTGAGAGACATTTAAAAAGTCTTCCCTTGAGTAGCCCCCATTGGAATGACTGCTGCCTCATAATTTTTGGTTGGCTAAATCAGGAATGGGTTATTTATTACTACATAATTATAAGCCCCTTCTAAAACACTGGAGCAGCTCACAGCAGAGGTACAAAACACTATCAGTATTCCAGATTTTCAAATGTTTGAAATAACAAGTATAAGAAGACAAAATATGTTTGTATATTTGATGACTATATTCATATTAAAGATTTTCTATAAGTTTCAGGTCTACAATTATTCATATAAAATTCATAAAAGCCTTGAGGGTTTCTTACAATTTTCCATAACAATTTTGTAAAATCACAGATCTAAACGTCTCATGACCATCATTATGAGGGGAAAACAAGAAGCATTTTTTTCCTAAGAAGAAAAAGAAAAGAAAAGTGAAAGATACGTCTAAACACATCAAATGATATTTAATTGGGACTGGAAAAACTCCAAGTTTGACTTTCCAAAAAAACAAAAAGGAGCTTTGATTACAATAGTTCATGTTGGGCTCATGTTGAGCCTGCCAAAATTCTAAGCTAGATCAGAGCTTTTTTTGAAATAAACACAAGCTTAATTCGATGTAGATGTTTTAAAACTCCCACTGCTTTAGTTATAACATCATCTGTTGCTGAATGATTCATAAATGACCCTCCATGGAAATTTTCCTACGAGATGGGGGGTGCAAGATAT
Organism: Microtus ochrogaster; assembly: GCF_000317375.1. Taxonomy (NCBI): domain Eukaryota; kingdom Metazoa; phylum Chordata; class Mammalia; order Rodentia; family Cricetidae; genus Microtus; species Microtus ochrogaster. Next base: position 346,952 of record NW_004949150.1, read on the forward strand.
TTTAACCTGATGACATAAGGACATGTCTAACTAATATATTAAAACCATGGAACAAAGCTTCTTGTGAACAAAGATGCTTCCCATGTATGCTTTCATTCTAGGATTGAATCTTAAAACACATAATACCTACAATGCTTTTCTCCTGCTACTATTATTATTGCCTAGTGCCTTAAGAATTAAATCCTGATAGCATCCCACATACCAGATATTCAACTATATACAATTAGCAGCAATTAAGATTATGAACATTTGAGTTAGGTTATGGGAATGATTCCAGTTTTCCCACTCACATCTTCTAGATCTTAAGCAGGTTGTTAAGTTTCTAAATGCCTTAACAATTATAAAACCTGCCTCTGATAACTGCCAGAATGAACAATGAATTATTTTGCACAAATTCCTGTGCAGGTGCTGCTAATAGCTAATTATTAGTAACTATTGCCATACTTGCTCTTAATTCATAAATTAAAGTTTTTCTTCTACATTATATAATTTTGGATAAGTAGTTAGTCAAGACATCTCATGAACTACAACTGTTACTTGAAAACGTAACACACAATGCCTATTTTACACTTATCACAGAACCAAAAATATGTAACACTCAGTAAGTACTGGTTACTGCTCTCGGTGGTTGTAGCAGTGTATAGATAATAGTTTTTCATCTTCTTGAGCTCATTACAAACAGATCCATAAGAAATATAAAACAAACATTTATAAAAAAGCTAGAAGAGTTTTTGATTGACCTTACCACAAGTAAGTGATAAATTTTTAAGTAGATGAATCTGCTGCCTTCATTTGAACATTGCTAACATTCACAGTACCAAAATTTGGCAAGGTACACCATAAGTATTTTTTTGCATCAAATATGAATTACAAGACTAAAAACCCAGACATTTTACTAATCACAAAGATAATTCGTGAATTTACCAGAAAGGGGGTCAATTGCAAAGATATATTTGGCACGTTGTTACTCAAACACCAAATATGGCTGTTTCTAATCATAAAGCTGAGCTATTTTCAGTTCTTTGTAGTTCAGCCTAGAGAAGTTAGGCTTCTTAAATCCATTCTAGTTCAGAATAAGCCTGTAGCCTCTAGACAACAATGTTGGGCAGAAGGAGGATGGTCAGCAGCTTTGTATCCTTGTTGATGCAAAAGCAGTTAGAGCCATTCAGAAATGAGGAGGGTAAGTATCCTCAGACAAAATGTGAAAATCCTCACGAAAGAAAGGCAGAACAATTAAATTATTTGCCACCATTATGGTGATTGTTTTGTGTGCTAATGGACTCAAATCTAATTATTATTATTAAGCAATTATGTTGCACTTTATTTTTGCAAAGTGCTTTGCAACAATTTTTATTAGATAGGCACCACAATAACCCCACAGAACAGGTCAGAATATCTCCAAGGGAGAAAAGATGAAGCTATCTTACAATAAAATGCTCTAATTTTCCTACTCCTGAATATAAAAGTTTTATGTTGCGATTTGTTTGGTCTCCTAGCACATGACCTGGTTTAATAATGTGCAATTTTGAAATCACCCTAACTATTCACTGCCTGATGCAGTCGCTGGAAAAAGTCCTGCATCCCGAGGATAAAACAAACAATCATAAAACTTTTAAATGTGAGAGGCAGATAATTAGTGGGGCAGAAGCTCAGGAACAAGGATGATTAATGAAAACAGAGGTTGTTTAGTAAGGAGCAGGAATAGAAATAAGAAAAGAAAGTATCACTTCTTAATTTACTGAATCAGTTGTAAATCAATGAATTTAATACAGATTTTTGTTTAGTTGTTATAAGTATTCTAAAACACTAAGCAAAACAATCTTTTTGTTTACATTGAACAGAAATGGAATTCAAGGAAGTAGCTAACTGGATCAGCATAACATAACCACCAGTTAATTTGATAGCCCATCCTAAATCTTCCATGTGGAATTCATTTGAAGATTACGTATCCTATTGTTTTATTGAAGGAGGTCAAATCACTTTACCTACTTAATACTGGCACGTTGCAGTGAGTTGTACTGTCCTTTTATGAAATGTCAGTGGATGCTCTTTTTCTTAAGAACATCGTCTCTTCTCAAAGCATGTATCACTTCAGTCGACAGGAGCAAGTATTTATGCTATGCTGGGGAAAAACAGGAAAGATAAGAAATGATGGCCTTTGAGAGTCCTGCTACTGCCACTTTTGGTTCAGGTGATTTGCATTAACTTTGCTAAGGTGCATTTTAAATTGAAGTCACTAGGAATGTCATATACCATCGGAGCCACTTACCATTAGTCCAAAGAAACTGAGATTACAGAAACTGCAGTAAATTTCAAGGGAAGCCTCCGTTGTTCTTCATAATTCAATCTTCCGCTCATCAGAGCATCAATGATAGTGGAGTCATGGGAAGGCGGGCTTCTTCATAAAGAGCAAAGTCTTTCATTCTGACAACAAAAGTGAAGGACTTTCTGGGAGAAATTTTGCTAGCAGCTCCATTAGGAAATGGTTCTCAGTCTTCTTTAATTGACTTTCTTCTGAAGCTCTACAGATCCACAATATAGACAGATGGGAGACATATCTAGACAGTGCTGTCCCCCATCTGGGCCCCCAGACAGCAGAGCAGGTATGGAACAAACAGAAGAAAGGGAAACCAGGGCCCTGCAGTATCCAAAGTGAGAAAAATATTCTGTAACTCAGAAACCTGAAGCCCACCAGACCCAAGGAGGCCAATGAAATTAACAAATTAAAGACCCGCCTCCAGAACAAAGCCCAGGGGAAAATATTTGGCGGCCTGCTTCCTATCTGTGGTATATGCATCTAGGCTTCCTTATAATTTTTCATTTTCTTCTGCTGCCACTCTTCAAATCCGAGCACACCTTAATCAGTTTGTAAATGTAGAATCTTGATCATCACAGCTCAGTGGAGAGAGACATCTCCAAAGCTGAGTTCCTCTGATTTGCTAAAATAAGAGATTTTTCCTCTGCCATATACCAGTTGGCAGGTGCTATATGTCTACTTACCATAACAAGAACTACAGAAATCAGTAGAGACAACAAATGTTGCCAGAAGTACAGTCTAAGAGTTTTAGAAGAACTTTAAAAATTCATGTTAAAAAAAAAACAACGAAGTTACATTCTAAATACTGAAAATGTGAATTAATTCATGGTATTCCAAGCATTTAATGCAAACTTATTTATGGTCTAGAAACTTAGATTTAAAAGCAATCCAGCTAAGAGACTTATCTGTAAAGAAACAGAAAAGTGACTTGCATAGCAACATTTTCTTATCTCTCTCATGCAACATGTGTTCATTCATTTCATATATATTATCTGGATTCATAAAAGGTCAAAGAGCCAATTAACATGTAGGGAAATGAAGATGGGTTTGTTTATAAGCCATAAAAAATGTAACATGTGCCAAAAATTCAGGAACTTTAATTAGAAACATCATTTACTGTTTCTAAATGGTTATTAAAAGTATTTTTTATTGGTCTTCATGAAAGAAAATAAAACGAGGTTTTTTTCTATATTAAATGTGCTAATACTAATGATGATTAAAGAAGAATAATCATACAAAATAATTACCATGACTATGTAAAGTAGATTTGCCCAAGGGCAGATTCGCATTGTAAGAGGCCCCTTTTCCCTACAGACTGTCAGGTCTTCCAGTCTCTCTATTAAGAGCTTTATCCACCATTGCAGGATACACTTGTCCTAGTTGGAGGAAGCTGGGTTGGGGGGATGGTCATCAGGTCCTTTCCTTTCTTGGTTGAATGGAAGGCATTTCCCCTTGTGAATTCTCTTTGAGGAATTGGTGATTAGGGCTCCTGCTCCCTGGAGTCTTGGGGCAGCTGTCAGGAGCATAGTTCTCTCCAGGCCTCAGAGCTGCATTTAGATTTCTCAGATGAAGTGGTCTCAGAGCACTGTGTCGGCTGCTGTGGATATATTTTTGCTAAACTTTACAGCAGCATCTCCCCAACATTCAAAATGAGGAAAATTTATTTCCGTACACACCAGAGCCTCAAATACACATATGACCAATATAGTCTTGGGAGCTATTCAGATAAGCCTACGATATACATCCGTATATTTTCAAATATAAGGCATTTCCAAATGCCTTAGAAATTGCTTAGAAAGTTGAAGACGTAACAATTGCTTACGTACGTTTTAGATAAATGGGCTAATGTCAACTCAGTTGCCATGGTCCACTCTTTCAGGAAGCAAAATGGCATGTGAAGATAAATCATCTTTCTTTATAAATAAACATGCACACATAGGCAGTTTTAAAAGTGTTGTTTCACGATTGGGCATTTATAAAGAATGCATGAAATGACAGAAATGCCCCTAATGTTTTTTCAGAATGTTTTTTTTCCCACTGTATTGAAGAGTTTTGAGCATTCTTAAACCACATAAGAAACGCCACATGGCTTATTCTGCTTATCGCACTGGAATTGTGATAATTCCTGCTGAATATTCACAGTTAACATGTTGATTTAATTTCTTCATATTTCCCAGCCAAATTGTATTCCTCAACAGGCATTAAAGTATTTCACTTGTTTTTGTATAGAAACACGCCTATATATGCTGGCAAATATTGCTAGGTTGAACAAATCAAGAGGCTCATTGTTATTCCTGTGCATGGGCCCTTCTCCTAAAACTGATGGAAGCCTGCATCCACAAAACAAACAAAAAACCCAAAAACCTAGAATTCTTCAAAGAAGTGAACTGTACAATTGTCTCCCTCTGCTCACCTATCTATCTTGGCCATGTGTGTCACTGAGAACACTGATAATGGCATGATTACTTGTCAAATTGGAATTCAATGAATACATTGAACTCTTAAAGTAACTGCATGCTCTGAAGTTTGTCTTCAGGACATACATATTTCAGATAGGGGCTATCCAAAACCTAGCTAGGGGCTAGCTTCTCTCCATGAAAATCTAGTAACAGAAAGTTGTGGCAAAGTCCCTACTTCTCTCAAATCACTCTTCTTGTATACATTTATAGTGAGCATGTCTGGTTAGAGAAATAAACATTTAATTGAATCAAACGGCAAATCACAAATGTATGTGCTTAAAAGCACTTATTAAACAAGTTGGTGAATTTAGTTTGGGAAATTAAACATCATGGAAATATATTCTACAAGCTCTAAATTGCATTCTTTTGCAAGCAGCTAAAAGGTGCCTGAGGATTCTTCTGACAACCCTAAAGCAAGCATAGAGAATAAGGAATAGGGTCTCAGGAGGAACTTAGGAAGCGGCTGCAACAAGTGTGGCTGTAATTGCCTGTCTTTGTCTAAATGATGTTTTTCTTTGAATAGTGTCAGAGGGAGAGAGGATACTAAAGATGCTCCTAGTTTCCTTTATCGTGTTTAATGTCACATAAATTCATTATACCAAATGCCTTAGAAATTGCTTAGAAAGCTGAAGACGTAACAATTGCTTACATACATTTTAGATAAATGGGCTAATGTCAACTCAGTTGCCATAGTCCACTCTTTCAGGAAGCAAAATGGCAAGTGTAGGAAGTGCAGCATTGTTGATAATGTAGCTGTCTCTCCTCGGAATGTGTCTTTTGTCACCAATGTGCTGCACTCTTTTGTTTGCAATGCAGATAATAACGGAATAAACTTGTCTATAACTTATTCTAGCTGCCTCCCTCTGTTCTCAGGGCCTCTCTAAGGCTTCTTTAATCCTTTTAATTGATGCCTGCATCCTAAGTAATTTGTGATTTTTTTTGTTATCCTTTATAATAAATAATTAAATAGATTTTTTATTATTTTAATGCAAATTGTTGGTATTCTCTATTTTGCATACATTTAAACCAGGAGAACTTGTGAAGGTTCTTGATCCTGAGGGCCGTGTGGCTTTACTTCCACGCCCCTTATCCTGGCACTGATGAGCATATGCTCTCACAGTAGAAGCTGCCCCTTCCATTCACAGAACACAGAAAATTATATACACCCTTGGACCAACTTTGACTTCTTGTTCCTAATGCCCCTTCATGATGAGACCTCGCACTGGCTGGGAGCTAATATTCATGCTAGATGCATCATTTATGGTAGACTATTTTATCTCCTGCAAGAAACTGAGGTCAGTGTTACTTAACCTGGCTTCTTGAAAAGAGTAATGGGGTGCACTGGCAGGAGGACAAATCAGTTCAGTGGCTTCCCTAAATACACAGATGACAGGAGGAAATAAGCTAATTTAAGTTAGTGATTCCAGGTAGCAAAGGCCACTATATGGACAATCCTGCCAAAGGAATCAGAAATCAGTCACATTTGGTGAGTCACCAAAGGCTTCAAGGGCCTTATACTGCATCCTGCATCCTGGCAACATGAAGGATTTTTTTTTTCTTTGCCCAACAGTAATTCAAAAGATCACTCACTAAAACAGAAACTTGGATGCTCAGTCTCCAGTGCACAGAAGAAAAAAAAAAAAACCGTAATACAAACTGTACTTTTCTTTTTCATCCCTTGGTCTAAGCTTGGGAGTAAAGGTGTAAGAGCAGTGACTGTTTTAGACGCCTGTAAATCCTGAACACTGGCATAAGTGTATATTGTAGCAGCGTCTGAAGTTTGAAATCGGAATTTAGGTGGAGACTAAAAGTCATCACTTACTAGCTATATAACTCCCACATATTTCCATGGCATCTTTTTCTCTTTCTTGAGCAATAAAGTGCCACTGTCTGAGGATAGGCCTCCATTTGGTATGCGTCATCAATCTGGTAATCCTTCGTCTGTACTTCTAAAGACTCCATCCAGTGTTTCTCAAATAGCAGGAGTGAATTTTTTCATAGTCCCTTCTCTGACAGCAAGAATTCCTTTTCTAAAGAAATGAACAACTTGTTAATATTGAATCTGTATACATTAGAAGTGTTTGCTATCACTGCCCCTCTAATATTCTATGGAAACTGAACAGTAATGTAATCTTTCTAAAGGATTGATTTCCTATAGGGACTGCTCTCTTTTCTTCCTGTTGTTAGGAAAAGTACTATGATCAAAAGTGCTTTGGGAGAAAAAGGTTTACTTTAGGTTACAGGTCATAGTCCATTATTGAGGGAATCTAGCGGGAACTCAAAAAGGACCAAGAAGCAGAAATCATGGAAGAACAGTGGTTACATGCTAGGTCACAAACTCATGCCTAGCTAGCTTTCTGCAAGAGAATGGTTCTAATCTCAGTAGTCTGGACCCTTCTATCACATAGTCCCCATAAATATGCCTACAGACCAATCTGACCAGGGCACTCCCTCATTTGAGACTTCCTTTCCAGGGGACTCTAGGGCTAGAGACTAGGCTGTGTCTAGTTGGTAGTAAAACATACCTAGAAGAGGGAGCAAATACAAAGAGATTGAGTTTTATGTTACAATTTAGTACACACAAAGGACTTGAAAGAGCTGAATAAAACATAAAGCCCTTGGTGGCAACCAGGATGCCTGGTGAATCCTTTTTACATTTAATCCCTATTTAAAATGTCCAAAACAAACAAGACAAATGCATCAAGTTTTCACATGTTTAGCTTAGCAGAATCTAGACTTAGAGAAAATTAGATGTAGAACCAAGCAATGCTTAGGAAAAAGAGAACCACAGCCAGGCACAGGAGGAGAATAGAGGGTAGGAAAGGCATAGTGATGTAGTTCAGTTCTTAGATGTCTGCCTAGCAAGCTGAAACCCTCTGGAACCACACACACTGTTGGTGGCCGCACATTCCTGTAATCTAGCACTCGGTGGGTGGAGATGGGAGAATCAGAAAGAGGTCTGAAATGTGGAGATGCGGAGATTAGAAGTTCAAAGGCATAACTGCTATATAAGGAATTCAGTGCCAACCTGGGCTACACAAAAACATGCTGTTTTTTTAAAGGGGGCAAAGGTGGTATGTCGTAATGAAACCATTATTTTATACAGACAATGTCCGCAAATACTAAAATGCAGGAATTCATTAGTTAATTATTATTGCCCTACCTATTAGAAGCATTGACTTCCTTCTGTAATTTACCCAAATTCCTAAATAATTGTTATTGTATGGAGAAGTTTTTAATTTCTATAATTTTCATAATTCCATAAGAGGACTAAGAACCACGAGGACTGTTAGCGCAGGCAATGGTGTGCAGCTGGACTGCATACACAGTAGTGTCTCTTTCTTTCCATCTCTCCCACTGCCATCCTGTTTGCCCCCCAGAAGGGTGAAAGAATGTGGGGTATCCCGAGAACAAGTCTCTGTGAGTTCCAGCTCTCACATGACACAGCCCCACATTTTTCCTCCAAGTCCCAGGCTGTCCTGAATTGCTTGGCATTTGCCACAACTTCTGCTCCATTTATTCCAGTTCCGAGAAAAGCCACGAGCAGGTGATCTTTGAGGACAGAGTCTGCTCTCTGAGGATGATTGAAATGCCATTCCAGCCATGACTAATTCATTTCGTATTCAAAAATCAGTCAAGACTCTTCTGTCATATCATTCACACAAATGAAAGGGAATAAAAATGAAGTAGAAACCTGTTTGGTGCCTCAGGCACATTCAGCTTGTTGTTCAGGTCAGTTCATTTCAATACTTAATTTGTGGCATTTCATTTAATGGAATCATTTAACACTCAAAAAGTAATTACAAAACTGAGCAAATTTGGTTTCCTGGGGTTGATATTTGACATCTTAGAACACTGAAATCCCTACTGCTGGCTTAAACTATGGTTGGTGTTTGGGAAACAATTAAACTAATCTAACTTGGAATATAGGTTATGGAAGAACTCTTACATTCTTTGATTTATTTTCATTGCAATCAAATTTAGCAATAAACAAAAGACTTGTTACTAAAATGTTATCATTCACAATTAACTAATATATCAGAACATTGACTGGCAGCTTAAATTGAGGTCATCTAATATTAGACCAGTAAGAAAGGTGGCTGCCACTTAAGCAAGAGAAGGGGTAGGAACCAGAGATGTAGCATTGTAGAAAATTGCACAGTTTCCTGCTTGTAGCTTAAATTTCTTTTCTTCCAAATAGTTCTTTTTAATTAATCAAGTTATATAACTGTTATGCAGATCAATTTTGAAATGTGCTATTAGAGAATTTGTCAGCCATTTGCCCTGTATGAAATCACATTGTTTGTGGTTTAATTATTTTCTCTTCTTTTTAATTAATCAAATTATATAACTGCTATGCAGATAAGTTTTGAAATATGCTAATATGGCGAGGAGATGTTTTTCCCAGGGTCAGCCATTTGCCCTAAGTTTCCTGTCACACACTGAAAGACACTTCTTCAGGTATTCTCCTTGCTACTATATATAAGGCCAAGGTGGTTGTGGTCAGAAAGAAAATGAATAGCTATGGTATGTCTACAATCTATAAGCCCCAGGGTACAGTAATATAAGCAGTGGGGCTGCGTCCCCAGCACCCCAGATGCCTACTAGCTTATGCCCGAAATAACAACACACAAAATGTATTCATTTAAACACTGCTTGGCCCATTTCTATCTAGTCTCTTCTCGGCTAACTCTCGCACCTGAACTAGCCCATTTCTAGTGTAGCCCACGAGGTGTCTTACCAGGGAGATTCTAGCCTATGTCCATCCTGGGTCGGAGCTTCATCGCGTGTCTCTGCCCAGGAGCGGGCAGCATGGCATCTCTCTGAGGCGTCTGCTCCCGAGAGGAGAGCTGTCAAGTCTGAACTCATTTCCTCTTCCTCCCAGCATTCTGTTCTATTTACTCCACCCACCTATGTTTTAACCTATGAGGGCCAGCCAAGCAGTTTCTTTGTTTTTTTAACCAATGAAATCAACAGATTGATATATGACACTCCCACATCACTTCCC
>NW_004949150.1:358945-373791 GCF_000317375.1 Microtus ochrogaster
CAGCTGAAGCTGAGTCAGGAAGCCTCTCTTAGATGAGGCGCTTGCTTGCCTCTAGCAAGCAGAGCAGACCCGAGAGAGTGCTGCTACCAAAAAACCATGCATTACTCTTTCCCAAGCTTTCTCAGGCTTTCAGTGGACTATGTTACCCACACATCTGGGTGCCATTTGTAGTAATAAGAGCAGCGGGGCTGCGTCCCCAACACCCTGGCCGCACCCCGGCCGCCTGGCTAGCTTATGCCCCGAAATAATTACACAGACACTGTATTCTTTTAATAACTGCTTGGCCCATTTCTATCTAGCCTCTTTTAGGCTAACTCTTGCACCTGGACTAGCCCATCTCTCATAATCTGCTGTAGCCCACAAGGTGGCTTACCAGGGAGATTCTAGCCTACGCCCATCCTGGGTTGGAGCTTCATCGCATGCAGCTCGGAGAGCAGAGCTATCCCCGCATCTGCCCAGGAGAGGGGAGCATGGTGTCTCTGCTCCAGAGCGCAGAGCTGTCCAGTCTGAGCTCACTTCCTCTTCCTCCCAGCATTCTGTTCTATTTACTCCACACACCTATGTTTTAACCTATGAGGGCCAGCCAAGCAGTTTCTTTATTTTTTTAACCAATGAAATCAACAGATTGATATATGACACTCTCACATCACCAGGGGTCAAATTTTCTTTGACAAATGATATCCAAGCAGACCTTACAGCTCACAAATCATCTAGTGTTGTGAGGGTGTAAAGCCATTAGGTCTGAGGGCAAAGATACAAACCCAGATCAACTGCAAAGATCCTTCAGTGACCCACTAGACATGTGACGTCCACGGCAACAGCTTTATTAAATACATTCCTGTGATATTACAACTTTTACAAATGTCTAGGACTTATAGGTAGTAATAATAAAGTAGCCACATAGAAAGTAAGCCGAGAGTCATTGCAGACTAGAAACCCATCTTTTGGGTGCAGACAGTTTGTCATTCTGTCTTGTATGATCTTAGATAACAAAAGGATGATAGAAAAGTATCTCCAAAAGTACCTTTCTAAAAATAACTTAGCTGTATCAAGAAACATCTCACAAATTTGAATAAACAAACAATAATTATAATATGAAATTAAAATTATGAGAGTCACTAGGGTTGTTTAAATTTCTTTTACTATAGTAAGGTATTGAAAATGTAAAACTCAGTATAAACCTCATACGATAATGCTCAATGAAATAAAACAATACCTATTTTACCATTTATTTTTACAAAATACAGTGTGATGAATTTACGTATTTTGTAAAAATAAACAATTGTTTCAGTAATTACAAATTCTTAATTTGTGGTGGCCTCTAAGTTGTAAACTTAGCATTTTCAAGTATGGAAAGAAACTCAGGAATTCTCTGCATAGCAATCTTGTAAATAGCCTGAGCTACATGAGATCCTATTTTAAACAAACAACCCTCAAATATATATTTAAACTGAAGTTAAATTAGTAATGACTTTGCTAATATACTCTCTATATTATAGTGACAAAAATTTATATTTTTAGCATCTTGTATAATCAATGGTACTTCTAGTACCTTGTACATGAGGTCATTTTATCTGCCCATACACTTCAATGTTTAAGTTACTTCAGTATTTCCTCTTACATCTGATGGCATATCAAAATTGATCACTACTTGAGTAGAAGTGCATTGCTGTTTATTGTGTCAGTTTTGATATTCATTAACTTGAAATAAATTCAGCACTATACTTAGATATGCCATAGACCCTGAATGAACCCACATTGTCTCTTGTGCTTTCTTAAACTAATTATGGAAAATGACAGGATAGCAACATGGAATTTTAATATCTCTGCAAGATTTTCTTTGGTATATTTCCAGAAACAGAGAATGTAGACATAAATGTTATGTAAGTCCATGAAGCCAATATCCTGAAAAGACAGATAATTTCCCCTAGATATTTTGGCTACTGGCAACTTGAATATTCTACCACTCTGGTACAATTGTGTCACTCTCAGAATTAATTCCACTGTGAAGAAAAAATTAAACCGAAATATCACACAATTATTGCAAAGTTTCCAAGTGATACTTTCAGAAAAAAAACAAAGATATAGTTTTATTTTTGAAATTATAATACAGTTACATCATTTCATTCTTCTCTTTCCTGCCACCAAAACTATCCATGTACAGCCCTTCTTTAGTCTCTCCTTACTCTTAATTTCATGGTGTGCATGTGTGTGTGTGTGTGTATGTGTGTGTGTGTGTGTGTGTGAACATCAATACAACCTTCACAGGGTTTTTAAACAACAAAGAAAACACTGTAAATTCAAAATTACTCATTTTGTTGAGTTGTACCATTTAAGGAACTTTGAATTTTTATCTCTACACCCACAAACATATCTGGTCCATCTAAAATTACATTGAGTTTACTTTGAAATTTCTTTACTGTAGTATTATTATCCAGCTCCAAGTAAGTCTTAATTGGTATCCTGCCTATGTTTTACGGCTCCATGGCCTATCAAAATACATATTACACCTTTCCTAAATGTCTACTACATTGTATGGAATGCATTTCCCAACAAACTGAAAACATTGATTCACTGTATCATATAAAATGTGCCTGGAGTATCTTACTCATATGCTCTTTACTTACAAAAATACACTGTATATAGTCTGTCCATCAGACTCACCCTGCTCAGAGATTATCTTGTCATAACCAAAAGAAAATTTAACAAGTTCAGTAGGGTAAGTCACCACAAGAAAAGCAAACCATATACAAAAAGGAGAAAGAATAATAACCATCTATCCATCCTATCATCTTCTTTTAGAGCATGGTTAGCTCCTCTGAAAGAAAAAAGTCAAACTTAGTTCTTTTCTTGCTTGCATTTTCATGAAATTTGGTACTTTCAAGAGTCTAGCTATAGAAATCCTAGGTAACATTAACTACCCAAAGCCTTATGGTTATTATCTTACATGTCATATTTTCCCCACAGAAGTAGAGATCCCTCAGAGCAAGTAGAGACTGTCTTTTCCTGTTGTTCTTTATTTGCTTCAGGCTTAACACAATAAACGTTTCAGAAAATATGAAATGACTGGTACTTATTTTTATCGTTAGCACAATTTTTGTGTTTTAATTTTTAAAAAATATGCCATTCATCAATCATCATTGTGTCAGATAAAACCAATGATGGGGCCTTCATGTTTCATTGCATGGTTATAATTATCATGATGCAAAGTAAAGAAGGTCCTTAATTCACTGATATTCAGTTTGGGGTTAGAAAATTTCCTATCTAAGCACACAACTGCATTCTGAGTCAGAGTTTCCCATAGGAAGCATTATGCTTTCAAGAGAGGAAAGGAAAAAAAATCATCAGGGCATGCCAGGCAGGATGTCACTTACACTCGATTGGCCACATCGTCAAGGTTCATTTTCATTAAGCTTTGTGTCAGTTCAGAAACTTTACACATGAGGCTTTGTGTACCAGTCTAGCACTGCTGACTGCCCTGGGGCTAGCCCAGAGTCCCAATCTTGTCATTGGTTTTCCAGAATGCCGTTGTGAGAATTAGTTGCATATGCTGGCCGGCCTCACCATTTGAGACAGGGCTGTGGTTTGGTTTTATTTTAATAAATCACTCTCTTCCTACACACTTATCATCTTTGACATAGTTAGATAATGCCAAGGTAAGAAGGAGAGGGTGAAATAGTCATAGATAATGAGAAATAAGTAGATAATTAGATGAGTATGGGTGGAATGAATGAATGACTTCTAAAATAATAGAAAACAAACATGAGAATAATTTTGCTTTCCATTTCTGCTGAATGATTCTTAAATGTGTGATGGAATGTACATGAGAACGTTTTTTTAGTAGTAACCACATTCAGCTACCAGCATTTGCTTCAGAACTTTCAACACATATTCACACTATATGGAGAAGGGGTGCAAGGGCTAGCATGAGTGTGCAAATGTATAATGATGAGAATGGTCCATACCTTTCCATCTTTTAGAAAGTCTATGTAACTCTAATGACTTATTACTTTAAGATCAATGTTAGAATGTTTCACATTAATATTGTATAATTATATGAAAGTAGTTAAAGCTCCTTCTTGAAAATATAATCTTCTCCTGGAACAGTTTACATAGTAACTATTTAAGATATAATTATTATATATAGGACATCAACTAACACAAAGTATCTAACTTTGACTTTTTCTAAAATGTAAATGATTTTGAGTGACGTCATGATGTCATAAATGGAAAATTACATACCTAAAGTGCCACAGTAGAAATATACAGTAAAATATCAGACAAAACTTTCTTCAGATTATGAGCATTAAGTGAAAAGAAATAGAAATGAATGTTGTGTTTAGGCATGAATCCCTTACCCAAGATATCCTGGGAAGCAAGCATTTCCAATAGGGGATGCTCAACCAATATCGTAAAGAATAACAAAATGATCCATGATTGAAGGCGTAAGTTACTAACAATGCCACACCAGTTTGGAATTATGATTAATAGGGTGATATTTATTTAAAGGGGAAAAAAAAACCTTACAGATCACAACAGCCCTCTGCACAACCAGGAAGGGAGTCTAGTCGCCGGCAGAGCAGGAAGTGGAGAGAAAGAGGAGGGGGAAGTGGCCGTTTTTTTTAAAGGGAGAGAAACCACGCCCCAATGGGCTGGTATCTCAGCAGCTATAGGCTGGAGGATCAGAAGGACCTCCCGCAACAGATGGTATTAGAGTTGTGGTGGTTTGAATGAAAATGGTCCCTATGGTCATATATTCGAATACTTGGCCCCTCGTTAGTGAGTTGTTTGGGAAGGATTTGGGGATGTGGTCTTGGTGGAGAAAGTGTGTCAACAGACATGGTCTTTGAGGTTCCACAAACCTCTAACCATTTCCAGTGTGTTTTGCTTTCTCTGTTATGTGGAGTGTCAAAAGATGTGAGCAAGTATTGCTCTAGTGCCATGTCTGCCTGCTGCAGTCATTCTCCCTGTAATGATAGTTATGGACTATAATCCTCTGAAATCATGAGCTTTTCCTTTAAATTGATTTGATAATGGTATCTTACCATAACAATAGAAAAGTAACTAAGACAGAGGTAATATATGTTTTTTTTATTAAGGTACATTAATTTAATATGGGCTGATAATTTCACACATCAAAAGGTGCTCTGACTGAGGAAAAAATGTTGACATAACACAAATGACATGATTTGATTTGTTAGACTGGGAGAAAATGTGGAGAATACGTGCACATTTTCACACTGTAAATAACATTTTTCTTTTTTATTGTTATGATATCTTTTAAGTTAGAATTAGCAGAGTTAACTTTATAATATTCCCTTTAGTTTGGACAAAATCTAGGTGGACTGATGACCCCAGAGGAAGAAATGTTACCAAAACCTTTGTCAATATTGCTTGGCTTATTTGCACTTCTTTTAAAAGAATGAGCAAATGTTCAGCTATTTAGGGAATATTAATAATAATTCATAATCCAAGCAAATGTATAACTTATATAAAACAGATTCACACTAAATAAGAATAATACGTTCTACTATATCAATTAAATAAAAAGCATAGTATATAAAAAGTTGATGATGGGACTTGTAAGATGGCTCAGCACTTAAGAGCACCTGCTGTTCTTCCAAGAGGACCTGGGTTCAATTTTTAGGATCCATATGCAAACTCACAATTAACCATAACTCCAATTTTAGGCTATTTGATGCCCTCTTCTGGTTTCTGTGACTATGGTATACATACATACATGCACGCATGCATACATACATGCATACACACATACATACATTCACACACAGAGAGGCAAGATTCCCATAGACTTGTTTAAAAAAAAAAGATTTGGATGATGATTGTTTAATACTGCTCAGAATACAGATTTCTTTTATTAAGAGAAAACCCAGGTAAAATTCATCCTTACTCTGGTTCATAAAAGTGTAAAGTGTGCAAATATCATTTTGTTCCTTTTATAGACAAATGGCATAGATGAGCATATGATTAGAACCCCTCAGATGAATGTGCAGTAAGTCTTTCTATCTTGGGGTAGTAATAGAAAGATAATCGGCTGTCAGAAATTCCCCTTGAATACTTCAAGAGCCAACAATGGATAGGGTAGTAAAAAGTTGAGTGAGGCTAGAATTGAATAAGTCTGAAGTGTGCACCAGTTAGTTTCAATCTCTGAGGTCTTATGAAAGGGGAAACTATCCCAGTATGGTGTCTGGAAGTGAGACTTTTGGGGAGTGAATAGCATCATAAAGCCAGTAGGATGAGGAGCCCCAATGGTTAGAATTTGCTGGCCTGGTAAGGACATTCTGAAACAGAGAACATGGTCATGTGCATGTATATGCACACACACACACACACACACACACACACACACACACACTGCCTTCTTATTTCTATGTGATGGTGTATATTGTACTGGAGTTTGCCAGTGAGAAAGCATCATTAGATATAAATTCTAGATGACACAGAACTGTAAGCTGAATACCTCTTCTTTCAAATATGGTTCATTAAAAATGTTGCCATCTTTGTTTTGTCTTTCTTTTTTTCTTTTTTTGCTACTTGTTTGTGACAGGTATGACGCTGAGATTATTAGTTATTTGATGTTAACCTATTAACTTAAATTTCTGCTTAAGTTAGGTATATCCATACTTCTTTTCATCGAGTTACTATAAAATCTCATAAATATTTCCTTCTCCCCTTCCATAATGATGATTACCTTTCTTTATCACCGAATAATTAAAAAAAATAACGGACATTTCCTAGATAAACAAAAGTTGCTTTTCTTGTAAACATTTGTCCATCACCTTTTCATTTTATTCAAAACAAGGAATAGGATTTTACCACTCAGAAGACCCATCTCTGTCTCCAAGATGAGTTCAGTTATGCTCTCTTCCATGTTAAACACTCTCATCCTATACCTAGTCCCTTGAATCAGATTATACTTTTAAAAAACAATTTTAAAACTTTAATTTTTATTCTTTGATGATTTTATCCAATGTATTCTGATAATATTCACCCTCAATGCCTCACCTTAACTCCTAGATCCACTTCTTCTTCTTTTCAATCCCCCTCAATTTTATTGCCTTTTTAAAAAATACTCCACCTTGTCCAATTAATACTGCCCATATACTCATAGATGTGGTACCATCCCCTGGCACATGGCTGACCTTCCAGGAGCCATGTTTTAAAATAAAATTAACTCACCCTTCCCCAGAAGACATTAATTGTCCATAGCACTCAGTTATGGTAGGAGTTTTATGACTATATTCCCACTCCCTGCTAGAATATTGACTGTTTTTATCATGTGCAGGTCTTCTTCAGGCAACTACAGGAATCCTGAGATCATAAGGTTCTGCCATGTTCAGAAGGTACTGTTAATGCCAGTATTTCCTGACCTTTGACTCTTACAACCCTTCTAGCTCTTCTTCTAATATGGTCTTGGGGCTTTGGGAGAGGTGTGATATAGATTACCTGTTTGTGGCTGAGCATTTCACTAACACGTATTCTCTATAGTGTGGCCAGCTTCTACACTATCCACCATCCACTTCACTAATAAACTTCTCTGATGAGCTACAAGAATGAAAGGAATTTCATGAAAATATTCATTAGTATACAAAGCACCACATCTGAATGACTACCAAAAGTCAATATCATTCTGATTCAATTAACTAAAAGTAGAAATCACTAAGGAGAAATGAATCATTCTGGAAAAGGACTAGAGAAGCAATACAAAGAGATGTGGATCATGAAAATATAAGTCAGGTACATATTAATGAAAGACACAAGGTATAGATTCATCTATGTTTTGATACCTGGTGTTAGACTCAAAAGAGGTGGTAAACAACAGATGGTAGCATGTGCGTATGGCTGAGAATAGTTAGGATAATGTGAAGTGCTGGATACAATTTCTCATCAAATACCCCATATTCTGAGTGTAATTAAGCAAAGTTTATATTTCCATATTTTCCTACAAAGCTCAATTTCTTTGAGGGCACTTTTAACAGAAGAGACCAATTGTGGTGCAATGTTAACTGGTTTTCTGAATCTGCGAGCTCTTACATTGATCTAACCTTAACAGTGTTGCAGACAATGGTGAGGGATTATCAGAGCATTCTGAAGTCTCCTCCACTGCTTATTGGAACTTACATCCCTTCTTATGGAGGAGGCAGCAAAAGGTATTGATTTTCTAAGGGTTCTGATTCTATATGGATTAGCATTAAGAATGTATTGCATGTGCTTCAAGATCTGCCTGTCAAGATATGGAAAGAACACAAAAATTAACATTATGGATGGAGGATTTTGCAATAAAAATGAGTAAAATTGAGGGACGAGCAATACAATTCCATGATTAAGAGGATTTGCAGACAAGCTTCACCAGCCAAGTTTGATTCTTGGATCTTATAAGGGTTAAGGTCTCTCATTGGTCTCTCAGCTCTACATATTCCCAATAGCACACAAACCTCTAAATAAACAAATAAATGGATGTTTAAATAAGTAATTAAGTAAATAAATAAACATTAAACCAAAGGATATAATTAGCGAGGAACACATAAGCCCTTCTTTCCTCCTTTCGTCCTAACTACCCAATGGATTAAATCTGTTCCAGGTGTAGAGCATCATTCTCAATAGGTGTTATAAAACTTATGACGGTTTCAATGGGCTAAGTGTTTTATTCTTGTCAAATTTCAATAAACACATTGAGGTTTTTTTTTCATATGTGTTAATTTGAATATTGCTTTTAAAATACAATGCAAAAATACAAGATATTATTATCTGATTCTCATGTTCAGTGAAAACAGATAAAGCCTTGTGTGCTTTCCCCTGGGGGAGAAAAACCTGTATGCTTGTGTATACCAGAAAAAGTATGTAATAAAGAAAACAAACAAACATTAGTTCAGTTTCAACATATGTTAACAATAGCAAAACTGTTTTTGATCTATCATTGTACTGTTTAATAATCTAATTTTATAAATAGACTAATATCTTATTTGCACCAACATTTAGCAAAATTATTTTGCCTGCCAAGTCCTTGGAAAATTTTATCTCTTTGTTTAGCAGGAATAGAGTTCACACTGTACTCCACTTGTGCTGATGTTGAATACTTGTGCTTCTGTGACCCTTTATATGATGATGCCTTCCACCAGTGATAACTCCTTTTTACCTCTCTTGCTTTCTGATGTCACCTCCCCTGCCACTTATGGTTTTAATTCCTTTAAGTGTTTACTCTTTTAATCTATTGCTCAGAGTTTTGGTGTCTATCAGAGCCTTTAATTAGGATTGTTCTTTGTTGTTGTTACTTATTGTTCAAGATTATCATAATCATTCAGTTGCATTAAATAAAATCTATCTAGAATACACATTGGCAATGATTTTTGTAGTAATAACTAGTCTGGAATTAGCCTTTATGTCATAAGATTCTATATCAGAGGTCTCTATAACTGTAGGGGAGTGTGGTACAGGAGAGGTACTGGGATATCCTCACTTATCGGGAAGCCAGAATATACTTAGAGCTCAATAGGACAGTTCTGGAGGGGTGAGATAGAGCCTCAATAAGACAGCTCTAGAGGCTGGAGCTGCAATGGGACAGCTCAGCCCTGGAGGAAGGGTGTTCTGAGTATCTGGAAGCCAGGATACCTGAAGCTGGGGTGCAGTGGGGGATGGTCTCCCCTCAGGATATAGGGATCCTGCTCCTCCCCTGGAGAGCAGGACCCCCGAATTCTGCTCTGTTCACTTATGGGAGCATCCTAGCAGAGCCATCTGCTTCTTCTCTGGCCCAAGATGTTTCTTCTGCTAACACTCTGCTAAAAGGAAGCCCTCTGCAGAAATCTAGCAATCTCCTCTGGCTCCAGTGAAAAGTTGTTACTTTTCCTCAGCTGACCTTGCTCAGCCCCCTTAAGGGGAGCATCCTAGAAAGGTTCTTCTGTTCTGCTCCACCTTGTTAAGGCCCCCTAGGGAGCATCAGCAAGGTTTTTCAGCTCAGTCCCTAAGGGACATACCAGCCAGGTTCTTCTGCTCTGCACCCTTGAATGAAGGTCGTCACCCAAGACTGTTTTGAGAAAGAGATTTATTTGGGAAGGAGGAGTCCAGGAGAGAGGCTGCCTCTGCCACTTAATAGCAGCTCTTAATTGAAAGGGAGGAGAGGATTATATACCACTTCTTTTTTTTTTTAGTTTTATTACTTTTTTTATTGAGAAAAGGAAAAAAAATGTTTCCCCCTCCTCCCAGCCTCCCATTTCCCTCCCTCTCCTCCCACCCTTCTTCCCCCAGTTCCTCTCCGCCTCCCTCTCCAGTCCAAAGAGCAGTCAGGGTTCCCTGCCCTGTGGAATGTCCAAGGTCCTCCCCCCTCCGTCCATGTCTAGGAAGGTGAACATCCAAACTGGCTAGGCTCCCACAAAGCCAGAACATGAAGTAGGATCAAAACCCTGTGCCATTGTCTTTGGCTTCTCATCAGCCCTCATCTTTCGCCATGTTCAGAGAGTCTGGTTGTATCCCATGCTTTTTCAGTCATAGTCCAGCTGGCCTTGGTGAGCTCCCAATAGATCAGCTCCACTGTCTCCGTGGGTGGGTGCACCCCTTGTGGTCCTGACTTCCTTGCTCAACTTCTCCCTCCTTCCGCTCCTCATTGGGACCTTGGGAGCTCAGTCCAGTGTTCCAGTGTGGGTCTCTGTCTCTATCTCCATCCATCACCAGATGAAGGTTCTATGGTGATATGCAAGATATTCGTCAGTATTGCTATAGGATAGGGTCGTTTCAGGTTCCCTATTGGGGCTGGAGAGATGGCTCAGAGGTTAAGAGCATTGCCTGCTCTACCAAAGGTCCTAAGTTCAATTCCCAGCAACCACATGGTGGCTCAAAACCATCTGTAATGGGGTCTGGTGCCCTCTTCTGGCCTGACAGACAGAATATCGTATATATACCACTTCTTAGGGGTGGAGTTTTCCAAGGGAGACGGGGGATTGTTTAATTTTTCTCTGCTCAGCGATTGGTCAATTTAGCTGGTCAGGGACAGAGTTGGCTCTGACTTCAGGGCCAAATGGTGTTTCTTTCACTGGTTCTTTTTTAGCTTTTTGACTCTAATCTTAGGTCCAGGGAGTATTTCTTTCACTGACTCTAATTCTGGGGACAAAGTAATTTCTTTGACACTAGTTTCAGAGCCAGAGCACATGTCTTTAGTTCTGAGTGTAGGAATAAAGATGTTTCATTCCCTGGTCCAGGTCTCAAATACAGGATGTGTTTCTTTCTATGACTCTGAGTTCAGAGTCAGAGTGCTCACTGATTGGTCGGTTTCTTGCTCCAGTTGTCCCTTTTACCCTACCAGTGAGTTTTAGAGTCACAATGGAAACCTGTCCCTTTATTCACATTACCTCCAGTCTGCTGAATTTCTGTCTTTTGTCATTGCTGTTTTGTTGGAAATAAATCTACCTCTTTGCTAGACAACATTTTTGTGCCTCATTATTTTGAATTTTTGTTGTCATTCCCCTTTAAAAAAAGAGAATTGTGGAAATAAAAATAGCCCATGTTTCTAAAATTCTGTGCAAAAAGTAATAAAGTTAGAAACTGGTTCATATAGAAATACTTCACGGAATATAAGAAGAACAAAATGATGAAACATTTCTAAAAAACAACAACTTTCTTAAGTGATAATTATGTATTAAAGGTAGTTTACATTTTGGATACTTTTAGTTCTGCGCCTCTCAGCTTCTTGGATGTGTGAAACTGAGTCATATCAGACAGTTCTTGAGCCTATCCCTTCAGTTGTGCCCAACTTAAGACCCCCAGAGAGACCACCAGAATCCAGTCAAGTCCAGAATGCAAGAGCAAGATTTATTCAGCATACACAGTCCAGCTAGCTGGGAACTCAAAACCACCACTCAGCGCAGTGGGGAGAGCTCCTGTTTCTCATTTGGGGTTAACATATATAGGCAAAAAATGCAAGCCAGGTTTATTTATGGTCAAGGGGGTTACTTTTGTTGAGTACAGGATATGGACTACTTCTATATATCCCCTTTATCTTTTATGCATCTACTTCTGTCTTCTGTGCATGCCCCCCACCCTCCCCCTGAGCAATTATTCCTGCTTCTGTCTAGACCACAAAGCTGGGTGTCAACAGGTGGCTAGCTGCTTAGTAACATTTCATGGTTTGCAACTTTTGCAAAGGTTCCTATTTTCAGCTAGCTCTTGATGTTGCAAAGTTTCTTGAACCCAGTGCCTTAACCAGCTTCTGATCAAGCAAAGTTTCTTAAAATTTTCCATGTCCTTACACAATGTTAATATAACCAGAATTGTAAGGAAAAAAAAACTTACTGGGTTAATATTTTGGACACAAATTTAACACAAGTGAAAATATGAGTTTGATTTAGAAATTTATAAATGTCTAATACTGAAGAAAATGTGTTTTCATCATTCCTCAACAACACTCTTTTTAGAGATGAATTTCTTTGTCAGGTACACATTTCCTGGATCCAGAGGAAAGAAGCCTTCTTAGTCCAAAACCCTGATTCTTACACCCAAGCCCTGGGGATGTTCATATGCAGAAATTCAACTTCAATTAACTTTCTTTAAGGCCACTAGTAGTAAGCCACACTATTGAGAATTTTCTATTTAGATCTGTACCCCATTTTTGATTGAATTATTTGGTAATTTGATGTCTAGTTTTTTGAGTTCTTTATATATTTTGGAGATCAGTTCTCTGTCCGATGTGGGCTTATTGATGATCTTTACACATTCAGTAAGCTGCTGTTTTGTCTTCGTGAGTACGTCCTTTGCCTTCTAGAAACAAAGAAAAGACTTTCTCAGTTTCAAAAGGTCCCATTTATTAATTGTTGGTCTCAGTGTCTATGCTACTGGCGTTATATTTAAGAAGTGGTCCCTTCTGCCCATGCATTCAAGGGTACTTCTCATTTTCTCTTCAATGAGCTTTAGAGTGGCTGGATTTATATTGAGGTCTTTGATCTATTTGGACTTAAGTTTTGTGCATGAGGATAAATATGGATCTACTTGCATTCTTTTACATGCTGACATTCAGATATGCCAGCACCATTTGTTAAAGAAGTTTTCTTTATTCCATTGTATAGTTTTAGCTTCTTTGTCAATAATCAGGGCATTCATAGGTGTTTGGATCAATATCAGGGCCTGCAATTCGATTCCACTAGTTCAACTGTTTGTTGTCAGTTGAATTCATCCCAGAGATGCAGAGATGGTTCAACATATGAAAATCTATCAATGTAATCCACCATATAAAGAAACTGAAAGAAAAAAATATGATCATCTCATTAGATGCCAAAAAGTATTTGACAAAATCCAACACCCCTTTATGACAAAAGTCTTAGAGAAATCAGGGATACAAGGTACATATCTAAACATAATAAAAGCAATATACAGCAAGCTGAGAGCCAATATCAAATTAAATGAAGATAAACTCAAAGCAATTGCACTAAAATCAGCAATAAGACAAGGCTGTCCATTCTCTCCATACTTATTCAATATAGTACTTAAAGTTCTAGCTGGATCAATAAGACAAGAAAAGGAGATCAAAGGGATACTAATAGGAAAATAAGAAATTAAACTTTTGCTATTTGTATGATATGATATTATAAAAAGTGACCCCAAAACTTCAATGAGGAAACTTTTAAAGCTGATAAATACTTTCAGTAATGCAGCAGGATACAAGATCAACTAAAACAAAATCATAGTCCCTCAAATAATAAAGGTACTGAGAAAGAAATCAGAGAAACATCATCATTTACAATATCTTGGGGTAACACTAAACAAAGTAATGAAAGACTTATATGACAAAAACTTTAAGTCTTTGAAGAAATAAATTGTGGAAGAGATCAGAAACTGTAAAGATCTCCCATGCTCTTGTACAGGTAGAATCAACATAGTAAAAACGGCAATCTTACTAAAAGCAACCCACAAATTCAGTGCAATACCTGTCAAAATTTCAGACCCAAAAAGATGAACATGGGATTTACTAACTCATAATTGGTTTTTAGCCATAAATATAAGACACTGAGCTTATAATTTGAGATCCTAGAGAAGCTAAATAAGAAGGTGAACCCAAAGAAAAACATATAGTTATCCTCCTGGATATTGGAAGTAGTCAAGATTTCTGGGCAAAAACTTGGGAACTGAGGGGTGGGGTAGGATGGGGGAAAGGGGAGATGGGGAGAGAAAAGTGAGAAGGGGAGGATAGGGAGAACTTGGGGGAATGCGATTGTTGGGATAATGGAAGGATGGATATGGAAGCAGGGAAGTATATATCTTAATTAAGGGAACCATTTTAGGATTGGCAAGAGCCTTGACTCTAGAGGGGTTCCCAGGGGTTCAGAGAGATGTACCCAACTAAGTCCTTGGACAGCTGAGGAGAGAGAGCCTGAAATGGCCCGATCACACTAACGAATATCTTGCATATCACCATAGAACCTTTATCTGGCAATGGATGGGGATAGAGACAGAAACCCACATTAGAGCACTGGACTGAGCTCCCAAGGCCCAAATGAGGAACAGAAGGAGGGAGAACATGAGCAAGGAAGTCAAGACCACAAGGAAGGCACCAACCCACTGAGACGGTGGGGCTGATCTATTAGGAGATTACCAAGGGCAACTGGACTGGGGGTGAAAATGCATGGGATAAAACTGGACTCACTGAATATGCTAGACAATAAGGGCTGCTGAGAAGCCAAGGACAATGGCACTGAGTTTTGACCCTACTGCATGTACTGGTTTTGTGGGAGCCTAGCCCGTTTGGATGCTCACCTTCCTAAATCTGGATGGAGGGGGGAGGACCTTGGACTGCCCACAGGGCAGGGAACCCTGACTCCTCTTTGGACTGAAGAGGGAGGGGGAGG
>NW_004949150.1:387825-389438 GCF_000317375.1 Microtus ochrogaster
TGGATAGATATTGTTTAGTTCTGATTTGGCATGAAATGTCTTGTTTTCTCTGTATTGATTGAAGGCTTTGTTGGGTATCAACAAAAGGCTGGGATCCCTTATTGTCTACAAATGTTTGCCTAGGATCTTATTGCTTTCAGAGTCTCTGATAAGAAGTTGGATTTAGAGGCTCTAAAGAAATTTCCAGAAATCCACAGGGATAACCTGAGCTAAGACCCAAAGCAATAGAGGAGAGGGGGCCCAAACTGGACTTGTGCTATAGTCAGACTGCTGAATATCTTTTTTTTAGTTTATTCTTTTTTTATTGATTTTTGTGGAGCTCTACATTTTTCTCTTCTCCCCTCCTTGCCTCACCCCTTCCCTTCAACCCTCTCACAAGGTCCCATGCTTCCATTCACTCAGGAGATCTTAAATGATACAATTCTTAAAAGCTTAAATGTAACCACTTTGTAACTATCCTTTCTTCCTTTACTATTTAGTTCAGGTTTAAAAATATCAATCTTTAAATTTGAATAGAGAATTTAGCAAAAAATGTTTTGCACATTTGCTCATTTATATTTTTGCTAAAATTAGAAAATAATTGAGGTCTTTTACTGACCACTATTAAATTTTAGCAAGCATGTTGATTAACTCAACACTTAAATATAAAAGATGTCTGATCTATTTTTTATTTTTTTAATTTTATTTTTCCATTCAAAATTTCCACTTCCTCCCCTCCTCCCATAACCCTCCTATTCCCCACTCCCCTTCCTCCCTCCCCCTGGTCTTAAGAGAAGGCAGTGTACCCTGCCCTGTGGGAAGTCCAAGGTCCTCTCCCCTCCAGCCAGGTCTAGGAAGGTGTGCATCCAAATAGACTGGATCCCAAAAGGCCATTTCATACAATAGAAATAAGTCCCAATGCCATTATTATTGACTTCTCAGTCAGTCCCCCACTTTCAGCCACATTCAGAGAATCCGGTTTAATCACATCCTCGTTCAGTCACAGTCCAGCTGGCCTTGGTGAACTCCCAATAGATCATTCCCACCGTCTCAGTAGGTGCACCAACTGAGGAAGAACCAGACCTTTAGTAGCATGCTAAGTTCTCAAGAAGATCAAATGCTCCACTGAAGTAGCTGTGTTGTACTGAGCACTGACTCTGAGTGAAAAGTAAACAAGTAGTTTGACATTTGTATTAATATGTGGTTATACCTTCTTGGAAAGTTATGAATTTGTACTTTGAACTCTCTTAATTTGCAGAAATTGTCTATCGTTCAATGTTAAGAATCACACTAATGGTTTTCACCTCTCACAGTGAGAAAGAACATGCAGAATGCCCAGGACTGCCACTTCTGAGAGGCATTCTACTGCAGGAATGGTGCTCTATGCTGGCTCATATAGTGTCACTCAACCTATATAATCCATTACACACTGAACAAGTAATAAGTTGAATTGTTCTATGCCTTCATCGATTGATATGCAAACCCCCTCTATATCAGAATGACATGGCATTTGAATATGGAGGGGATCAAGATTAAAAGGAAATGACAAATTCTTTTCCCAACCAATAAAACAGATGTGCTTTTAAGATGTGTGGACTGATATCTGGGTCTCCTATTCGGTTCCATTGGTCCTC
>NW_004949150.1:389558-413965 GCF_000317375.1 Microtus ochrogaster
CATATGAAGTTGAGTACCATTCTTTTAAGGTCTGTGAAGATCTGCTAGGATTTTGATGGGCATTGCATTGAATCTGTAGATTGCTTTTGGTACGATTGCCATTTTTACTATGTTAATTCTGCCTAAACAAAAGTATGGGAGATCATTCCACTTTCTGTCTTACTTAATTTCTTTCTTCAAAGATTTAAAGTTCTTGTCATACAAGTCTTCCACTTATTTGGTTAGAGTTACTCAGAGATATTTTATGCTATTTATTTGTGGCTATCCTGAATGGTGTTGATTCTCTGATTTCTGAGAAATTTTGTGGACAAAAATGCACACAAAGAGAACATCATACAAAAACACCAGAAAGATAATACCTACCTGCAAACTATGGTAGAACCATAACTTGATCTTGAACTAGCCTCTACAATTATGAAGAGGCAAATCTCTGTTATTTAAGTCAGTCTCTGTTATTTAATCACAAACAAAATGAGGCATGAACAGTGAGAACACGTAACCTTCAAGAGAGTCAAGAGCAACTTATCGGCTGCTGTTTCATAATGACTTCCTTCAGTTTACACTTGTTTGTGTTTGAGAGATAAGATTCCTGTTCAACAACTTACATAGCAGAAAACAATCTCCGATGTTTTTCTTTGCTTTATGATAAAAAGACTTTTACCTTCCTCCTGTCATTTCATGTTATTTGGCTTTATTCATCAGTGATGTAAATTGATTTTTACTTAGTTACAGGGTAGGTACTAAAGATATGCAGCAATCTTAGTTGCATTTAGAATTAGGTTAATTTCTTAACCTCATCACTCACTTACAAGGTTGAATTTCATTTGTACAATTGAGTTAATAATAGCCATTATACTCTATCATGAAAATAAAATAATATGTAGTTTATTTCACAAAGTGTTTTATTCTTTTTTTTCCTGAGACAGAGTTTCTCTGTATGTTTGGAGCCTGTCTTGGAACTAGCTCTTGTAGACCAGGCTGCCTCAAATTCACAGAGATCTGCCTGCCTCTGTCTCCAAAGTGCTGGGATTAAATGCGTGCGCCACCACCACCACCGTACTCACAAAATGTTTTATTCTTAATGATTATTTTATCTGTCTGTATTTATGTTTAACAAAAGTTATCTGTTTAATCTCTAAAAGAAATTTAAATTTTATGAAATATACTGAATCTGATGAAATGATAAAAGTGGGCTAAATTTTCTAACCTGTCAAGATAATTTTTCCTCTGTATTCTTTCATCTAAGACACATACATATTTTTCCAACTTCATCTCAAGCCCAAATCTGACAAATATGTCATCTTGTTCATAAAAAGAGTGGTTATTTAGTAGGCCTGTCTGATCACTTCTTTTGGTACCTATTTCATTTAGTCAAAATAATTAGTTAATTGTTTCAATTAATAAAAATTGTTTTTATTTCATAAATGTAAATATTGATTCCTGTTATTTCCCAGTGTGTCTATTTCTTTCAACATTTTTTCTTCCCAAAATTTTTTAACATGTCAGGTTTCTATTTTGAGTAGAGTAACATTTAAAAGACTCTGGACATTTACTTCTGTTATGGAAAAGATTACTGAATGTAATTTTAAAATTGAGCATAAGTTTTCAGTGGCCTCTAAAATGCCAGGTAAAAGGGCATTATGCAAAAAGACAAGGAAAGAAAAATTAACTTTATTTTTTTATTCAAACAGCACTGACAGACATTTTATTCTCTGGCTACAGTATCATTGGAATAGAACCAATGAGATAAGCCCAAAAGTTAGGCAGCTTCAAAATGATCAAAACAATAGTTTACATCTCAAAAGTTTTTGTTCATTTGGTCTCAGTCCTTTCAATCTGTTCAGTTACTGTCGCTTCACTCTATGAGGTCAGGTCTGTGGTTGTTCACACGATAATGTCAAACAAAGAAGCCACAAAAATTGCCAATTAGAGATTATCATTTATGCACATACCAGAAAGAACAAATGAATCATGCTATGACTAACCAGTGAGATACTTGGAATTGCTATTTACAGCATTCAGAGCTTATGGTCAAGTATGAGAGAATTAACACGCCATTAGTCACACAAGCAGTTCCTGTGGCCTGAAGTGAACCTGAATCTCATATTGCATCTGACTTGATGGAATATTTAGGTCACAGCTTTAGTTTCTTTTCCAAAAAAAAAAAAAATGTGGTTTTGTCAAGTATAGCACGGAAACAAATGGAAATTTCTCAGCTTTCTGTGAACTCATTGTATCCTTATCAGACCCTTCAAAGTGCATATGATTGCAAATGAATTATCCTTTTTACACCCTTGTGCTTTGACACAGTTTCAGGAAACAAGATGGTTAGCATTTAATTACTAAGAAAATTAAATAAATTTGCTGATGTCTACACAAATTATTCTTGATTGCTGCCTGTTTACTAATAATCATTTCTTTCTAGATGATAGTTGTGAACACCCAAGTTTGGTCATCTCAGACAAAAAAGAATTTCTTTGCAGGAAACTAGACTAGCTCAAAGAATCAAGATATGACATCAACAACCATCAAGAAAAGAACCTCTAGTTACAGACAACATGAAATAATAAACAATGAGTTATATTATCTAGTGCATAAAACAAACAGCAATATTATACCTGGCATAAATGGAAAGCAGGGGTTTTCTAGATAGTGGTATCAAGAAAATAAAGTTAATGATCCCTGAAATATAGATAATGATAAAGTCAATCCCGAATCAGTGGTTGCATTCCAACAGTCAGACATAGCTGCTACGTTCCCTGTGCCTGGCATAGAGATTCTACTAAATGTCCATTAAATGTTCAAAATACCCAGAGTAACATAAGAACACCTAGCAACTCACCAAAACAAACAAACAGACAAACAAAAGACTATCTGGCTGGCCACTCTCCACTTGAGGGAGCCACGCATGGGATGGGTTCTATTCAAAGAGTTCAATGTTTTGTTTCTGATAGTTCAAACTAGCCAAAAAAAGAAAAAAAAATTAAAAGAATTTACAACATAGATTTAACATAAAAATCATTTTTTATTTTATGTTTACGATAGGACATTGCTGTGGGAGCTCCTTCAGCCAATAACCTTTAAGAGACCATGCCCAAGTGGGCTGGCAATAATGTAGCCCAGACTGGCTTGGTACTCCTAACATAGCTGAGGATGACTTTGGATTTCTGATCTTCCTGCCCTCACTTCTAGAAAACTTGTATTAGATACAGGCATTTTCATGCCCAGTTTATATAGTTTGGTGTTAGAGGTCCAACCCAGGGCTTTATACATCCTAAGAAAGCACTCTACTGACTAAAGTAGATCACAACTCTATAACCATTATTCTTAAAACGCATAACAAAGCCACATTCTTAGAATGTTGAACTGAAAAAAATTCTTATGTTGGTATCTAACACTCAAATGAACAAGGAAAAGAGGCTTCATATGGTAATGGTGCCTAGAGTATAATGATTGTAGGGAAGAACTTATTAGAAGACTATTATACTACACTACATAATTGACTTGGAGACTGTTAAGTAATTCTCGAGCTTGAGCAAGTGCTTTTAAGAAAATTACGGGGAAAAGTTGTCTTCTGATAGACTTCTTTAAAACCCGTTGAAGGTAAAACAAATGTGACCATAACTTGACGTGTTCATTATTATAGGTCATCAAAATTCTGTGAAAGAAGTGTCCTTTAGAAAGTTATTCTTAGCTCCCCTAATCTTAGCATTTCAAATATCCCCAAGAAACTAGCAAACCTTGCCCTGTTTAAGAAAAGATTTGTTTTAGAAGTGTCTCCATAATCGTAAGGGTTTAAATAATACCAAGTTCTCTAGGAAGATATCCACTAACTAAGGATATGTATATGTGTACTTATATCCTGCAGAAATTATGTGACCCCCCCTAAATGTTATCAAAAATTCTTAAAAATGAATAACAAAATGATGTGATAGGTCTAAATGAACAGACTTTCAACTCTTAGAAAATATTATGAGATTCCAAAAGGGTTCAAATTGTATATGAATATGTATAGTATACATATATATTAATAAATACATGCATGCATATATACAGATAAAATAAATGCTTGCTAGAAACCTTATTATATGGTTGATCCAGAAATCATTGAGTACTTGGAGGAAAAAGCTTTCTTGGCTGTGCCAGATTTATAGAAATATTTAAACAAGATTTCAGAATGGATACATTTTAAACCATATAGGTTAAATTCCTTAGACTTGTCAGAGGAAAAAATAATTTTGCTCCTGAAAGCCTTAGAGAAAAGTGTTACAGCTAAAAGGAAGCCAGCCAGGCTAGACTCATACTTAATTACTTCCATTTATTTTTAGACATTAAAAAAAGGACAAGGATGATTGATGGTGCTCCAGTGAGAAAAATCTAATGAGAAGGAGGGCAAAGGGCAAGGTACTTTTCAAAAAGAACCAAAAACAAAAGAATGGTGCAAGAGTTTTAAAGGCCAGTGCCAAACGCATGTGACACTAAATATGGAATAAAACTCTGCAGGGAATATAAGGGCAAGACTGAAGACTGTGCCATTCACCTTTGAAGGAGGAATGTATAAATAGCATTGCTTTGACAACCAATGCATTCTACAGTACACTTTTGTGGAGCCCATTTTAGAGTCTGAGGAAAGACTGACAGCTAATATATGACTAAAAGAAATATATGGCCAACCCTAGTTCTCAAAAGCTATTATTGTTATGTGTACTAACCTAAATGTAAGAGATGTGGATAGAAACAAAGGTGATAGGACTGAGCCACAGGGCAAGTAGTCTATGTCAATGCTGAAACCTTCCACTCCAATAGAAAATAATAAAATAATGAAGCATCCCTTGCCTGTTGTTTGTTTCTGGCTGCCCGGACCCAAAATAATCACTCAGAAACTTTATTATTTAAATCACTGCTTAACCAATCACTTAAGCATATTGCTAGCTAGCTATTACATCTAGTATAACCCATTTCCATTATTTTATATTTTGCCATGAGGTTCTTAGACTATCAGCAAGTTTCCAGCTGTGATGGAGAAGGGTCATTTGTCTATGTATTACTTTCATTGGTTAATAAAGAAACTGCCTTGGCTTTTGATAGGACAGCATCTTAGATAGGTGGAGTAGACAAAACAGAATGCTGGGAGAAAGAAGCAGATTCAAGTAGTTGCCATGATTCTCTGACCAGAGAGGGACTTAGGCTAGAATTCTTCCCAGTAAGTCACCACTTCATGGTACTACACAAATTATCAGAAATGGGCTAATCAAGATGTGAGAGTTAGCCAATCAAAGGCTACAGATAACGGGCCAGGCAGTGTTTAAAAGAATACAATTTGTGTGTGGTTATTTCAGGGCATAAGCTAGCCAGGCAGCCAGGAGCCAGGCGGTGGGAAGCAGCTCACAGCTCCTTACTACACAGCTGACAGCTCAAACCTTTCCCCTCTGGAGGCTACATGGAATCTCTTGACTCTGCGTTCTTTCTCCCAGAATTCAGTTTAGTTTTCCCTGCCTAGCTCTATTCTGCCCTATCACAGGCCCAAAACAGTTTCTTTATTAACCAATAGTATTCACAGCATACAGAAAGGAATCCAATATTATTTACTGACTTCTGAATAAAGTCCAGGTAAGAGTTTTCCCCAATCAGTTGTTTGGAACCAAATCTTCTAATCCTCTCTTGGGGGCTTCATCCTAAGAACATAGATACTGATCAACTAACTACTATGAAAGAAGTACAACCACTTCAATCCTGACTTTAATCAAAAGTTATCATTCTGTTCGTATTGAGGTTTTATGAACCCCTGAAAAATTATTTCAGTATAAGTAAGAGCACAACCTAATATAACAAGATTTGACAGGTAAGTGCTCAAACAAGCATTGTGTACCAAATTAGAAACATCAAAGTAAAAGCATGCTAGCTACTCTAACACAAACCTGATTTAATTAATATCATTTTGCTTGTAGATACTAAAGCTCCAAGGCCTGAAAATATATGAATCCCAACAAGAGGGCACTAATTTTCTTGTCAATGTCCCTTGTTAGAATGGCATAGAAGTTTGAAAAGAACTTGAACTTTTTGTGAGAAGGAAAGGGAAGGCAGTGTGCTGGCTGGGATGACACTAAGACACTCTGAGGTTGCCATATGGAGCAGGCAACACTCTCCACACACAGTATTACTGATATGTATGTAAATGTGTGAGTTCACACATAAAAGAGTATGCATACTTAAATGTTACAGAAAGCTTCTAAAGAAAGTGGAGCATACCAAGACTCTTAAATGTTATGGAAAGTTCAATGATCGCCCATATCAGTTGTCCAGTCATAACTTGAAAAAATAGAAAGCATTTAAAATCTACCTAAGAAATAAATTGTGGACAATAGGGAAATTGAAAGCTAAGATAAAGCAAGTGGCATGATAAGATACATAAGATAAACCATGCTT
Organism: Microtus ochrogaster; assembly: GCF_000317375.1. NCBI lineage: Eukaryota > Metazoa > Chordata > Mammalia > Rodentia > Cricetidae > Microtus > Microtus ochrogaster. The sequence continues at coordinate 395,985 of NW_004949150.1, forward strand.
TTTATACATACAGATTCCTCAGCCTAGATGAGAAACAGAGGAGGGCAGGAAGCAGAGAGTGCTGATTAATTTCATTGTCAACTTGACACAATTTAGAGTCACTAGAGAAGTGGCAATCAACTTTGAGGGTTTACCTGGATCAGATTTGGTTAAGACCATTTTTGTCAATGATTGTATCCATTGACGATAGATGTGGAAAGGCTCAGTTCACCACGGGCAACATCATTCCTAGGTGGATGGTTCTGGGCTATCCATGAAAGATTTGTGAGTGAGTCAGTGAGTGAAGAAGCCAAGAGGCAGCGTTCCTTCATGGTTTTTATTTCCAGGTTTTTGTCTGGAATTTCTTTCCTGACTTCGTTCAATGATTGACTGTAACCAGGAAGTATAGAATGAAATGGACCCTTTGCTGCTCTAAGTTGCTTTTGGTCATGGTGTTCACTGACGCCAAAGGAAAAACTTAAAAGAAACAGTATGAGAAGAGTATTCTTCAGCCTGGGAATATGTGAAACTAAGTTTCAAGTAAACTCTGATTCCGCTTATTCATATCTCTACTCTCATCCTTGCATATTTTGAGGGAAAACAAAGAATATATGAATGGGCCACATGAATGAGGAACTTACAAGCCTTTGAAGAGGAGATAGATACGGAAGAATTAAGCAAAACACTCATATTCTTGTTCTAAAAGGTGTTTAAGAAAAATATGAGCACAATTTCACATATTTTTCTGAAAATATTACATAATCCTGAGAAACATTAGATTCCTTCTCATTGAAATAACAGAGTGATAATAGCTCACAGTGTACAAGTTGATCTTACTCAGAGCAATAAGGAAAAGGATACCACTAAGTGGGATGAATGAATGACTGATAGTTGGGTAGTGAATGGATGGATAGATAGGAGGAAAACTGAGTAATTAAAGGAGAGATGGATATACAGAAGAGGGTCAGATTGATTTACAGATAATAATGTATGTTGTGTGTAAGGAGTGAGTGAGCTGGAGTATGAGGAAATAGAAAGGGATGGGGGAAATTAGATCACAAATGGAGATGTTAGATTTTCCTATAATCAGTTTGACTTGTACTTTGTATCTGCATCTATCTCTATCTATTTATCTGTCTGTCTGTCTTCTTATTTGTCTATACATACACACACACACACACACACACACACACACACACACACACATGTACATGTACCATTGATTAGCTAAGCGAGTTAAAGGGGCAATCATGGATGAAGTAAAAACAAATGGTCCATTCCAAATACTATTTTAGTTTACGAAAAGAAAGTGAGTACAGCCCATCAGATCTAGGCATTCTGTTTTCAGGGATGGAATTCTCACACATGTTATGAGAGTCTTTGGGCTCCAGGCCCAAGACTCTCTTCAAGGTTCAGATTGCATGCTACAACAAGCAGAAAGGGATTTTCTTTGGGTATTTGAGGACGAACAATCTTTCCTTACTCGTGCTTTTCCAAATCAGTTTCTTTATTGTTCTGTTCTACTTAAATTCTCCTGTCCTACTTCTAATTCCTCCTAGCTTCTTCTCCTCTACCCTAAAAACTTCTCTCTTTACAGGGGTCATGAGGCAATACAAAAATACAAAAGTTATCTTTCATTGGTCAAAAGCACATTCCTAAGGTAAGCAATAGGGAGCTGAGCTATTGCCATGGCAACACAAGGTTCCAAGGTTACAGGAATAAGACTGTAACCAGAGGGTGGGGGTTCAAAGCCAGTGAGATAAGCTTTGAGACATAGGTCTTTTGTTAGCAAACTTGAAAATGAAGAATTGGTATGCTTTTCTTAGGATGTTTTATCTGCAACTCTGACCTTGTGCATACCTGTCAAGTTTTAAACTTAGGGTATATTTACAAAATGCCTTTAGTCTACTTTGAACTTGCTTTGAGGTGAAAGTGAGCTAATTGTATGCAATTAGTCTGAGTACAAAAGAACAAAATAGGCTTTTAGGCATCTACAATCATTTGGGCCAAATAAATCTAGTTATGAAAATAGATCTAGTTATGAAAGATGTCCTAGTAAATATTCTCTATATCAAAATTATATGAATAAATGAAAAGTCATCTTCCTCACCATCCACAGATATATGTACCCATAAAATTGAAATGTAATCATAAGATTACATACACACCTTACATGAAATTACACACTACAGTGCAGGTATTGAGGAGATATGAAGCTGCTTTCACAAAAGAAAACAGCAGTTTCCAGAGACATTGGTCTTTCAGGCCTTGCCTGGATAGGACTAACCTCCATCAGAATCACTCTTATACTGGGTTGGCATTTGAATTATTAGTTGACATATGTTGTATATTTCTATGGCCTCTGACACACAAGTGGATTTTTTAAAAAGATATTAGCTTTCTTTTCTATTATTTAGTTTTTTGTTCTTTTAAAAAGTTTGCAATCAAAAAAGTCAGCACATCAAAATTAAGAAGACTTCAAATATTTACAACTTAATGAACATCTATAAGTCTAGAGAAGTCACTTAACTGTGGCTAGACACATTGGATTTAATGTATTTACTATCAAATATGTTTTTATGCACTTATCCATCACTAAATTTTGAGTTGTGTTCTATTTACTTGGGCAGGGGGGGGGGATTGTGACCACCAGGCCAGGATAACAGTGATGCTTGTGAGTCAAGAAGAAAATCTGATATGTATATATTCCTTACTTTCTTCATCCATTCTTCCGTGGAAGGGCATCTAGGTTGTTTCCGGGTTCTGGCTATTACAAACAATGCTGCTATGAACATAGTTGAACAAATACCCTTGTCATATGATCGGGCATCTCTTGGGTATATTCCCAAGAATGGTATTGCTGGGTCCAGGGGTAGGTTGATCCCGAATTTCCTGAGAAACCGCCACACTGCTTTCCATAGTGGTTGCACAAGTTTGCATTCCCACCAGCAATGGATGAGTGTTCCCCTTACTCCACATCGTCTCCAGCAAAGGCTATCGTTGGTGTTTTTGATTTTAGCCATTCTGACAAGTGTAAGATGGTATCTCAAAGTTGTTTTCCTTTGCGTTAAGGAGGTTGAGCATGACCTTAAGTGCCTTTTGGCCATTTGAACTTCTTCTGTTGAGAATTCTCTGTTCAGTTCATTGCCAGAGAACCTTCATCTGGTGATGGATGGAGATAGAGACAGAGACCCACACTGGAGCACCAGACTGAGCTCCCAAGGTCCAAATGAGGAGCAGAAGGAGGGAGAACATGAGCAAGGAAGTCAAGACCTCGAGGGGAGCACCCACCCAATGAGACAGTGGGGCTGATCTATTGGGAGCTCACCAAGGCCAGCTGGACTGGAACTGAATAAGCATGGGATAAAACCGGACTCTCTGAATATGGTGGACAATGAGGGCTGCTGAGAAGCCAAGGACAATGGCACTGAGTTTTGACCCTACTGCACGTACTGCTTTGTGGGAGCCTATCCAGTTTGCATGCTCACCTTCCTAGACCTGGATGGACGGGGGAGGGCCTTGGACTTCCCACAGGGCAGGGAATCTTGACTGCTCTTTGGACTAGAGAGGGAGGGGGAGGGGAATGGGGTGTGGGAAGTGAGGGGAGGGAGAGAGAAAAGGGAGGCAGGGAGGAGGCAGAAATTTTCAATAAAAAAATTAATAAAAATAAAGAAAAAAATCTCGTTCACCATGACTCAGAGGCTGGTGTTGGTTCAAACTTCTACAGTCTGACACTGGACAGTGGCCAATGTTGGTTAAACTTCTAAAGTCTGACACTAAAAACTTCATTTTAGTCATATTTAAGTACAGTACGATAATTAAAAAATGTCTCCTGGTGTAACACAATCCTGTGCACACAATGAGGCATTACTACATCATGACACTTCTCAAAAGTATATGCCACTTCTTCCATGAAGATGGGTTCTATAAGTAGACTAAATGTGTTACCTGAAGGACCCAGAAAAGGAGCCAGTGGGTCTTGCAGATAGTGTAAAGGTCATCTGGGCTTTCAGCCACTTCCAGTCCTGCTTCTTGGATTGTGGTATGACCTGGTCCAACAGATGATGCAAGGATCATTTAGGGTAATTAGCAACCTCCATTAGCAGCCTTCTGTGTGGAAAACATGTTACATATCATTTTCTTTGAATAGACAGCTCTTCATATTTAACATTCTTGCTGCTGTCTGTGAGCACAAGAACCTTTATACTCTCAACATTCATTGTCTTTTCTGTTCAAAATTTTCAGCTTAAAGTTCTGCACATCTTTCTCAATTAATGATTCTGTCTTTGTGACTAGGGAATTTTTCTCATTCTATGTACTTAACAAAAGCATGTTCCACTGGCATTTCAAAAACCTTGTATTTCTCCACAGTTAACTTAGATGTATTGGGTCTAAATCAAATTTTCTGAGTAAAGTAATTGCACTTATTTTAAAATATTCTTTCTCCATAGAATCGTAAAGAAGTTTTAAAATTCTGTAAAAGAATATTCCTGCCTTAAAAATTGAGATGGAGTAAAAAGAGGAAAAGAACTGAGAGCAAACATGACTTGCAAATATATTGTTTCAGAATGGAAAAAATGAATTTTAGGAGCTAAGCATTAAAATAATTGTCCTTATGCTTCAGAAGTGATCTGTCACAGCTGACTAGAGAAGAACAAAAGTTTAGATTCCCTGGTGTTCTCTCATTACACCAAAATTCACTGGAAAGGACATTGAGAACTTGCCTCAGAGGAATGAAACACTGTCTTCAAGTTGAGACTAATGAAGGGCCATATATATTACACGATCTTGAGTTCTTAACACAGCTCCTGTCAACACTGGAGATTTAAAGCACAGAGATATTCTACGTTCTTTACAAGTAGAACCGAAGAATTAGACACTGCTCCTGGATCCTGCGTCTATAATACATTCAAATGCTGACAACATATCATGAACAGTAAGAAAAAGAAGAGGGTGTTCATTTTACATAGTAGAAAGGGGGCAGGAAACCACATGTGCTTATTTCTTAGTGGGTTTAATATTCTCCACCCAGTTTACATTAAATCAATAAAATGTTAACTTCTCTAAGAGCTGATTCAGTTGAAGGATTTAGCTTCAGAGAAGTTGGTTTTATTTAAGTTTTTATTTTATTTTCATTTTATCTATGTCACTGTTTTGCCTGAATGCATTCCTGTGCACCATGTTTGTACCTGGTCCACATGGAAGCCAGAGAGAACACTGGGTTCCCTGGAACTAGATAATTGTGAGCTGACATGTGGGTGTTGGCAATCGAAACTTGAGTGTGCCATAAGAGCAGCAAGTTTTCATAACCTCCAAGCTCTCTCTCCAACTCCAGACATGACTTTTCTTTAGTTTGCCACATTATTTACTCAACATAGGAAAACAGGTTAAACATTGTTTGGTTTCTATTTACTAAATAATTAAATACCTACGGTAAAAATTTTAACTGCAATACAAACTGTCTATAATTACTGTAACTTCATTTGGGGGTATTTAATTAAATATAGAAAAGTGATACTACAAATTGATTATGTCATAACTTAACTGAAAATCACATTGATAAACTTAGACAGGATGGTACACAGGAGGTTCTGACTGGTTTTAGACCTAAGTATGCAGAGGAATACTATGGCTTTAGAACAGCTACTTACTCCCACCTTTAGCACAGGTAAGGAAGCAACATAGGACAGGAAAGTAGAGGCAGAAACTAAAACAGGGACAGTGGGTGAATGCTGCTTACTGATTTGCTCCTTCTGAATTGCTCAATTGACTTTTTTAAATCTCTTTAAAAAGCAAACAAAATATCTTTTTTTTTCATTTTACATACCAATCCCAGTTCCCACTCCCTCACCTCCTCTGATTTCCTCTTCCTTACCTCCCAGAGCCCCATTTACTCCCCAGAGTGGGCAAGACACATTGCTCTGAAGAAGGACCAAGGCCCTCACCATTATATCCAAGCTGAGAAAAGTATCCATCCAAAGAGAATGGGTTCCAAAAAACCAATACAAACATTAGGGACAAATCTTGCCAATTGGCCCTGCAGTCTACCCCAGCCATACAACTGTCACACATACGCAGAGGGTCTAGCTTAGTCCTGTGCTGGTTCCTTCTCTGTTCAGTCAAAGTTGGTGAGCTACCATTAGCTCAGGTAAACCTTTTCAGTGGGTATGCCCACCCAAAACTGAGAAACTCTGTAAAGCAAAGGATATAGCCAATAAGACAAAAGGCAGCCTATTGATTAGGAAAAGATTTTCACCAACTCTACATTAGACAGAGGACTGATCTTCAAAATATATAAATAACCCAAGAAATTAGACACCAAAATTCCAAATAATCCAATTAAAAAATGGAGGTACAGGTCTAAACAGAGAATTCTCAACAAAAGAATCTCAAATGACTGAAAGACAAGGAAATGTTCAACATCCTTAGCCATCAGGGAAATACAAATCAAAACAACTCTGAGATTCCCTCTTACACCAGTCAGAATGACTAACATAAAAAACACCAATGATAAATTATGCTGGAGAGAATTGGTTGGAATGCAAGCTTGTACAACCACTCTAGAATGATTTCTATGGTATCATTATAGTATGGTAGCATCTCAGAAAATTGGAATTCAACCTACCTCTGGACCCAGCAATATCACTTTTGGATATATACCCAGAAGATATTCAATTAATCTACTTTTTTTATACAACTCAATACTATCTGCCCAAATATGGCATTGTTCCCAATTGAGTAGGATCTCCTACATCAATCATTAATCAAGAAAATACATTATGTACTTGTCTACATGCTAATCCCATCAAGGCATTGTTCAATTAAGATTGTTTTTTTTACCAAATGATTCTAACCTGTGACATATTGACATCAAAACTAGCCACTATTGTACCTAATAAGTAATAAGCTAATGCCAGTGTTTAGTATGTAAAGATCACTTAAATGCATAATAGACACATCAAGTTCTCTGGATTCTCCTTTGTTTTGTTGATGTACTAAAAGTGCATCTAACTTTGCATATAAAATATATGAAAAAGCCTGCTCACTTTGATTAGAACTGAGTATGGATATAAAGAAAGAATCCCCTCAGTTTTACCATTCAGTATTCATAGCTGAACCCCTGTAATTAATTATGATTTAAGCATCAAATTTGTTTGTACACCAATTCCATGTTATCATGGTAGCTATGATTTTTATAAAATTACCTAAAACTGATTTTATATTACCTAGATTGATTTTATATTACCTAAGTTGATTTTTAAAATTTTGTTTTAATATTCCTTCAAACAATACCTATCAAAACAGTTACCCAAATATAATGGTCTTGCATTCCTCAATTAACTGTGGCAGTCAATATGTTTTTGAACATTTCCATCACCTGACAGCAGGTCTTAAAAGCTACTGGCTGGGATTTCTGAATTAGGTTAATTGAGATGGGTCTATAAACCCTGAATAAGAGTGGCATCATTTCTTGGGCCAGGCTCAAACAGTCTGAGCATTGTGATCGTCCATAAGTTTAGTGTTCTCTTTGAGAGCATGGATATAATTAAGTCAACCAGCTGATTTAGGGTTCTGCCCCCTTGAGTTCTCTAGTAATGATGGATGACAACCTAGAACTGTGAGCCACATGCACCCGTTCTTCCTTAAGTTGTTTTTCTCTGGACATTTTAGCACAGGAACAGAAAACAAAAAAGCAAAACTAAGATAATATAATTGAAAATTTGAATATATATCACACATAATGATCTTAATCATATATCCATGCCTAAGATATAAAACACTTTTGCTTTAAAGTTAACTTTCAACTGTGACAGTTTTACAAATCAGACAACACAATGAAGTCTCTTAATAGGCAATTAGACTACTTTACCTGGAGACATTACTTGCTTGATATGTGCTAAATGTTTTCATTATGTTTTCAAGTTCAAGACTATAAAATTTGTCTATACTCTTCTTAGGGTAGATTGTCTACCTTGACTGCCACATTTTGAAAAAGTTCAGTGCACTTGAATTCACCAAAACAATATGATACTTAATCATACAATAGATGAAGCAGAATATGATTCTTAATAAATACTAGAATGTGGGAACTGACATGTCACAGTGTCATGAAACTAATTATCTTGAAAAAGGAGCCCAAAACAAGATACACACATTTTAAAAATGAGACAGTAGCTATTTCGAAGACATTGAGAGTTGCTGAAAAACAAGGCTTGGAAAGAATCTTTACCTAAGAAATACACATGAGTTATTTTTTATTTCTCCATTGCTCTCTAATTTATAACCCATTTACCACTTACCTATATCATCATAAATGTAAGCATTTTGTCTTTTAATTAAATATTATAACATTTCAGGTTCATTTGAGAATTTTAACACTCTGCTACAAAATTAATCCTCTACATAAAATACCTAAAATACTTCCAAATTAATTTTGTATGTGTATATAAAACTAATTTTCTCTGGAGTCAAGGAATATAAGCTCATTATCCTTTCTATTATAGCTAGTAGCCACTTATGAGTGGGTACATACCGTGCTCAGCTTTCTGGTCCATGACCACAGAGAAGCTAAGTAACAAGGAGAACCCTAAGGGAAATATATATAGACCCTTATGGGAAGGAGAAATAGACAAGATCTCCTGATAAAATATGAAACATGGAGGTGGAGGTAGAAGGGAGGGCAGAAGGGAAGGAAAAGGGGAGAAGAGGAGGGGGGAGAAAAACTTGAGGGAATGGAGTAATCGAGATGGGGAAGGACAGAGACAATGAGCAAGGAAAAGGATATCTTGATTGAGGGAGCTATTATGGAACTAGGAAGAAACTTGGCACTAGAGAAACTCCTAGAAATCCACAAGGATGACCCCAGCTAATACCCTTAGCAAAGTAGAGAAATGGCCTGGCCCTGTAGTCAGATGAATGACTATCTTAACTATCATCATAGAAACTTAATCCAGCAACTGATGGAAGCAAATGCAGTGATCCACAGCTGAGCACTGGGCTGAGCTCCCAAAGTTTAGTAGAAGATTGGAAGGAGTGATAGTATTGGCAAGGTGTTCAAACCATAATGGGGTTATGCACTGAAACAGCTTACCTGAACCAATGGGAGCTCACCAAGCCCGACAAAACAGGGAAAAAACAGCATAGGACCAAATTACGCCTTTTGAATGTGGGTAACAATTTTATGATGGAAGCAGACTGTGGGGCCAGTGAGATCAGGATTTATCCCAACTGCTTGTTTTGGCTCTTTGGAATCCATTCTCTTTGTAGGGATACCTTTTTCAGTCTAGATATAGTGTGTGTGTGGGGGGGGGGACTTGGTACTTCTTTAAAGCAATGTGCTAGACTTTGATGGGAAGCCTTATTCTCATCTTTGAGGAGTGAATGGGGAAGTGTGTGTGTGGGGGGAGGAAAGTGGGGGGAACTGGAGGAGGGGAGAGAGTAGAAACTGGGATTATGAAAAATGAGGAAAAATAGGCTTTTGAAAGAAAACATTAAAAGGAAACTAGTTTTCTTTGAGAAACTCCCACAATTACTGATGGCTTTGCATTGTCTCCTGTAATTTTTGTCATTGGATTATTTTCTACTCAGAAGATCAATGATAGAAAGCTGGAGCTCCTGAACTTTTAATTTCTTCTTTCAGAGTGCCATTCAGTAGTTTCCAGATTTGTTATCACCTTTTTTATTTATGATGGATGCATTTGTCTATATCAGAACGCATTGCTCTTACCTTAGGACAAATTTTCATATCTGATCCAATGGAGTTGAATTTGAAGTCACTTGACTTGGTCAGTTAAAAGAACTTCATTTTGTTTTAATTTGCAGATAATATCTAAAATACAAAGAACTAATGAAAAGATCACAAATCCAAGAATGTCTGAACAGCACAAATTGATCTTGGAGGGTTTAAAGGGAAAAAATAGGACACATAGTTTGGATGGTTAGGGAAACAGATGCATCTAGAAAGAGTTTGAGGAGGGGAACATATAATAAACACAGATTGGACTAAATTATTAAAGAATTAATAAAATAAAAAAAACTATAGTTTGATGCATCCATTCTTTGCATTAATACTTTCGAGTCCCCATTTTGAATAAATAAGATGCTACACAATAGCAAAATTAAGTAATTAAATAGGTTATTTCAACTTCCTGAAGGATTATAAATTACTTTAGAGTGCAATAAAATGTGTACTCATGGTTATAGGCATTAATATAAAATAATCTAGAGCCACAGTTGAACCCAGGGATGAAGTGCAAGAGTAGAAACAAGTAACAAAGATCTCATGGGCCAAAATCAGTATAGTTCTCTTAGAGTGTCCCCTTAGCCTCCTGTGGACTTCCATGCATGGATCCACATTGTTAAGTTTTAGCAAAAGTCCTACTATATCAATTTAATTCCTTTCTTCCGACCGTTTGTGTTTTATCAGGTGTTCTCTAAGTCATCCTCAAGGTCATGGTTAACAATCCTGGCCTGGTTTAGTGAAAATTCCTGGTTAGTTTGACAAGAATCGCCACCTGTGATATTTTTTTCTAAGTAGTTTTCTATCCAATGCCCCCGAGTATGCTCTTTGACTAAAAATTTCCATTTGCCTATGCTGTACTGAAGAGTTGAGCTTAGTCTTTGTCTCATACTGTAAATCCATTCCATTGGCCCCTATCCCTATCACAATAGTTTACCACTTCAAAAAAGCCTTCCTTGCTGGTTGACTGAAATCATGAGAAACTATTTTTCTCAATCCAAGAATAGTTTTAACGAAGAATTTTGGGAAGTAATTTGAGTCACACTCTCTGCTGTTTTATTCAGCCTGTTTCAGGGATACTCAGTGCCCTCCCATCACATTTGAAGATATGTAATGCAATCCTATTGTGCTTTCCATACCCAATCCTCATGACCAGAAACCCTGTTTTTCCTTAAGTAAGCAGACCTGCTCTTCTACTCTCTGATTGCCATCTGCTGTGGATTACTTTTAAAAAATATATCTAGGTCATTTAGTTGCTATTTTCACGATGATCTCATTCTGGCCTCTGCTTAGTTTCCTTGTAATCTCTGTGGAAAGAATTTAGATAAGACACACATGTAGTGTAGAAGATATTAGGGTTCATTCAACAACAACTTGAAGTACTCTAAAGAGTTTTGAGTGGGTAGTAGCCAAAGAGACTATTGTCAGAATCATTCTCTCAATAAGTAAGGTTGCACAATGGCCAGAGTGAGCACTAGGTTTGGCTCATTTTGTTAGATGTTAGGATAGATTTGAAGTTTCTGAAGCATACAACTTCTCTTGAGCAAATTTTTCTTATTCAAGTGATTGACAGCTGTCCTTGGATGAAATCTTAAAGAAGATAATACTATGTATGCCTTTGTTTGTTTCCAGAGAACTTCTAATTAGATATTATCATCAGTTTTAGATTATAGTCTATTAATGACCTTTGATGTGTTTGAGAGTGTTTTGTCTCTATCCAGGACCTGAAATTTGACTCAGATCCCATTTCTTTGACTAGTATCAGAGTCCCGAGTTTTCCGTTCCTGGCTTTACGATCTGATGATGGTGACCGAAGGGTCTATTCCCCCTCACCTTTGATCCTTTCAGTATCAAACTAGCTTCCTAATCATTAGGGTTTATTTATGGAAGCATGCAAAGACAAATACTTAATTTATAGTTATAGCATAAATTTCATGTTCAAAGAAGTCCTAGAGTTCATGTGAAAATACAAAATTCATTGCTTTAAGATTCCTATCTTCTCTTAAAACACTACTGACTAGCCTTTCAGTTTAATTTCACAGAACAACATGCTCAAATACTAACACTTTAACTGATTAAACAATATCGTAAAAATAAAATAATGAGTGTGGAAGTCATTTTAAAGGCTTATTAGTTTAAAAAATCAAAGACAAGTTCTATCTGACTTCTACAAAAGTAAAGAAAAAAACCAAGCCATTAACTAAAGGACATCTTTTATGATTTATCAAATATTACCCACTGCTCAGTGTAGGTTTGAATTCAAGTGAATGGTATTGGATATTCAATTACCTGGAAGATTAAAATGTGGCTCTCAAATGCTTTGCTTTCCCTATAACCTCACCTCAGTGTTAGAGGAAAAGGTAATATTTGACCAATGAAGTTCAGGGGCCGGATTCCTGTTGGAATGACTGCACGATAGAAGTTAGCTTCACACCCTTTCATGTCTAAGAGGCTCTTTAACACTCTGAGATGTAAACTCCCAATTTAGAAAAAGAAAGGAAAGAACTTTAAAAGGTGCTAGCTTCATCTTGGGCCATAAAAGAGGAGGTGTTTAATTAAACCACTGGTAGTTCTTGGGTGGTTTTTAGTTTCGTTTTATAGATTCAAGAAGAAAGAGTACATGCAAAATTATGTACAAAGCACCTTTTAGAAACTGCAAAGGTCAAGGAGAAACTAGCTTTCTTTCAAAGGCTGAAGTTTTCAAGGTTTTTCTCTGATTTTTCTAAAACAAGATAGCCTCCTCCTCCTCCTCATAGTTCTTCAAGGCCCTTTTGGTAGCCAAAATCTTTGTTCTTTTTTTTTTTAAGCAGCTTTGTAACAGAAGAACTAAAAATTAATTATGGCTATGGAAGTTTTACAGAGAAGAGTTTAAAAAGCACCGACGTAAAGAAGGGAAAAGATGAGGGCCCATTTATCTTATATTGACAGGACTGGCTTCAAACGATGACCTTGAATCATAATCATCCTAATGAGCTCAAAATATTTCACTTTAACAAGTGAAACTATAATCAAATCAGTTTCTGAAAGCTCTACTAATGAGCATTTCCTTTGATGAAAACATGGTTAACTGTCTTAGTCTGCAGGAGGTGCGCTACAGTAAGGGGCCAGCTCCTGACAACTCATTAGCTGACCTGGGGAGAGAATAATTTGAATGCTTTTGATAAAAATTTCAAGGCTTTTTTTTAACTTAAATTACAATTTATGCACTTTTATAAATAGTGTAATTTTTCTAAGTTGGGGAAAACTAGCTAGAAGACTTCAAAGCTATGAAACAAAGTTTGTTTACACGTTTGGTCTGTTGCTTTGCCTGAACCGGGAAAGCAAAAATAAGTTCAATTAATAACAGCTAACTTGGGGCTAAACCCTACATTGACGTCTTATAAGCTGTGTCGTTCAGGGTGGTGTGATGCGGGATGAACTTTTGGGGAGCCTACATCTGATGAGATTTGGGAATACTAGTAGCAAATCACTACTTTTTAAACATGTTCTAATAAATGTCTTCCTAAAGTACTTTCCCCTTTAAGCAAACCACTGAAAGTACCCAACACAACAAAAATAAATAAAAAAAAAACTGGAAAATTTGGCTCACATTAATTTTTATTATGTGTCAAAATAGCTACTACCTCCAATAAAGCTATTTATCAGTTTTCTGCTTCTCTGCTCTGTCCAGGATTGAAAAACTCTCTCTTACAATCTCCCCATCTCTCTCGCCATCTCCACCTCCTTGCTACCATTTTACCCATCTCCTTCTTTGACCCTACCGGTCTTCCTCTCTCCATTTGTCTCTCTCTTTCTGTCTCCCTTCCCTTCTTGCCTGTGTCTCTCTTTCTCTGTCTCACTCTCTCTCTCCATCTCTCTCTTCTTAGATTTACCTTCAGTGTGGAATGTAAAATGTCCCCTGACACCGCGCATCATAAGCAGGGAGGCCTTCGCTGCTTCACAGAACCTATTCTCTGTGTTAAATCTCTCCACATGTTGTGTTTTTCTTTGGAGACGTGTTTTACTTTTTTCCTATGTGTCACATTTTCTCCATTCATTCTGAAAGTAAAATCATTGAGATGGCCTGTGTCACAGTCACAGAAGACAGTTTTTAGGTTGTCAAGTGTTTAATCTCAATCTCTCTTCTAATCTCTCTTGGACTCCCTAGGGTTTGTAGTGAATAAATGCACATATATTTATACATTTTTACAGAATCTTTAAAGATTGGACAGGAATTGGACATTGACATAAGATCAATTTTTTTTTACCTTTTTTTGTCAGTGATAAAATCTATGGTCTTGCACATAATAAGCAACATCTCTACCTCAGAGCTAAACTCTAATCCAAGCATTGAATTTTATTACACAAAATACTCTTTCTCCAAATAGCATTGATTAAGCCTGCATCGATTAAAAGCAAAGTATTTATTTTGATTTCTGTGTACATCTGACTATGTACATGTTTGCCTGTATAATATATACATTTCACTCTTATTATTTCCTGCTGTTCTCAAAGTAGTGAACGTGAATATTGAATTGCTCTGGGGGTAAATACAGAGTTAAGTTCTTGCATACATTATATCATATTTGTGTCTGGCAATTAGTAACTAACCTTGTTTAAAGCATATTTCTTTTTAAGACATTTCTTTTAAAACACATCATTGTTACATTAACATGAAACTCATGGTTAAATTAAAGAATAAGTACAAACTCATTGTCCAATATAATATCCTAAAGATAAGGAAGATTTTCTTGAATAAGAGAGACAGAAAAGGCTGAATTCTGAATGCAACAAGGAGAAGTGGAAATTTAACACCAAAGAAGAGGGTGGGAGATCATAAATGGGAAGCAACAATGAGGAGTTGTGCTGTTGGAAGGGTTCCTACAAAAGGCAGACCAAGGTATGACATCAGAAGTGCTAAATAAAAGATGGAGAGATGATTCACACCTTATGAGCACACGCATTGCTCTTGTGCAGGCCCAGTTTCTTTCACAGAACCCACGTAAGCTTGCTTACAACCTGCTGAAGCTCTAGTTTCAAGAAATATCTGATGCTACTGGGCCTTGTAGATACCTGTGCTCACATGTACATTCTCATAAATAGTCTCACAGAGATAAATGGTATGACAAGAAGTGGAATAATTTTATGAGATATAATAGTGCAAAGATTCTTCCTGACCTCACAGAATTTTTTGCTGACTGCCCTCCTTAGTTTTGTCAACTTGACACAGCAATAGAGTCCTTGAGAGAGACTGGCCTATGGGCTTTTTTAAGCATTTATCTAGATTATTACTTAATAAAGAAGAACCTTGTAGTTAGAATTTCCTTGGGCCATCCCATCAACCAACTCGCCAATAATGACTCAGTGACTTAATTATGAATGCTCAACTTTTGCTTAGGATTGTCCTATTAGCTCTTTTACTTAGCCTGTTGCTATTCATCTACATTTTGCTTCTGGAGTTTTTAAAGGTTCTCTTATTCTGCATGTCCTTCTTCCCTGCTTCCTCTGTGTCTAGCTGATTGGTCCAATCAATCTATCATCTTGTTTTCTTTCCTTCTCAAGTCTAAATTATTTCTCCTACTTACTTTCCCTGCCTAGAAGTTCTGCTATACTTCCTCCAGTGCTATTGGCCATTCAGCTTTTTATTAGACTAATTCAATGGCTTAGGTAGGTGGCCCAGAAATTCAGCCTCTCTTGCAGTATCCATGGACTTCTACATCTAGAACATCTTCAAGAATGCTGGCTGTGATGGCACAACCTCACCAGGTATTCTACCCAGGAGTTGACCATTATCTTAATTTGGGTTCCCCTAAAGTTGCCATCACCCCCCAGAGAAGAGGAAGTAATTTTAAGAACACAATGCCTACATTCCTAAGAGGAAGAGTGGGTGGGTTTTGGTTGCTCAAAGAATATTTATCATGAGTTACAGGTATTGATCATAAGTTGTTATGGACATGGTCATGAAGGATACTAAACAAAGGAAATTAGATCCAGAGATCTCACTCTGAAAAGGAAAGGGGGATAAGAAATGATAGAATAACAAACAAAAAAATAACTACTATTCTCAAATATTTTACACTGGTATAGATTTTTATATATTGTACACATTTAAGGTTATTTTGGTGCCAAATTGTCTACATGTTTCTACTCTTGTATAAGATACTTTTATAACTATACAAATTTAAGGCTGTTTTTGTTTTACAATATTATACATTTCCATTTCTTGTTTAATGTATTGTACCTATGCAGCTTATATATAAATGTAATATGAAGTTACAGTCCTTGAAAGCTATGTAGGATAATGAAGAAACACAGGTTAGTAGTTAGTCTTCTATTACAATCAAATTTATAGTCATGTTAGGTATATTTTCAAGGTCAAAAAGACATATTTTAAAAACAGATGATTTTGAAACACTTCAGAGATCTACAGTATATAAAATTTTAATGTTGTAATAACATAGGGCTTTTCATGTTAATGAGACATATCTGATCCTGACAGCACCAATCTACTCCATAAAAAGATGATGGACATTTAAAAACCGCTATATGGAGTTTACTTTGTGACAACAGCTAGTCACATGGTCAATAAACTGCCCTTGCCTCAGCTGCTGAGAGTATGTTGTCCAAATTAGACAAGCAAGAGACAAAAGAAAGTGACTCCTGACTTTGCCAAAACAAGTTAGGGCAGTACTACAAAATTTTTCTTTCATAAAAAATTTTGTCAGACATTCTGGAGGACATACAAAATTGTTAAACTTTGCCAAAATAAGGCAGGATAATCCTTCAAATTTTTCTGGTTCACATAAAAGTGTGTCAGATATTTTCAGCCTGTAGGCCAAAGATGGATGCCCATCCATTACAGAAAATGTTGGGTGACTGTCCAAGTAGCCAGCTTTTTCTGCTATTTCTTATTGTTTTGTAAGTGGCTTACACTGAATTTGCTGTTTACTCAAGTAATGTTATATCCTTCTGGGGTCTTTGATGGGATTGAAGGCTAGATAGTTATAGTTTTCCTCAATTATTACAGAAGATAAATTAAGTAAAAAAGTTTGACTCATCAAGAGGATAAATAATGGAGCATTTTCATTATATTTGCCAAATACTAAAGAACTGGACATCATAAATATAATTCTTACTTGATAATTGTTCTTATGATATATAGTTTTTTTGTAACAGCTAATACATTTCTTTCCTATTTATGAAATGTCTGATAATTGTTCTTGTTTTACAGACTTTTATTATGTTAGAGTTAAAATCTTTTCTTTTTATTATGACAAAAAGGGGGAAATGTTAAGGAATACTCTTTCTGTACACTGTGAAGATGTGTCACTTGGATTGGTTTAATTAAAAACTGAATGACCAATAGCTAGGTGGGATTTAAAAGGCAGATAGGATTCTGGGAAGAGAAGGGGAAATTTGAGGCATGCAAAGCAAGGAGCATGGGCATTACAAAGTAAAGGCAACTCAACTATATAAAAGAACATACATTAAAATCTATGTGTTAATTTAAGTTATGCAAACAAGATAAGACAAAATCTAAGCTATTGGCCAAGGTTTTATAATTAAAAATAAGTCTCCATGTCATTATTTGGGTGCTATCTGGTGGAACATAAAATTCTGCCTACATCTAACTTCCTCTACATAAGAATATGTGATATTTTTGTATAATAAATTCTTCCAATTACTTCTACATTATGAATTAAGTAAAGTAAAAATTTTCAAATGACTTAGAAGTTGTATCCTCTGGGTGTTATTGTTACTAATTAGGAAAATTTGAAATTCTAAGATTCTATAGAGCACCAGAAACCAGAAAAATGATGAGCATCCTTACCTATCTTTATCCAAGAAGCATCTCTGAGAGGGACTATCTCATTCTTTTGGGAGGAGTTTTTTCTAATTGATGCTATTGGGCTATTTATTTTCTCTACTCCCTTTCTTACTCCCCTCTCCCCTTATTCCCTGTCCCGTAACTCCCATGTTCCCAATTTACTCAGGAGATCTTGTCTTTTTCACCTTACTATGTAGATCCATGTATGTCTCTCTTAGGGTCCTCCTTGTTGTCTAGTTTCTCTGGGATTGTGGTCTGTTGGCTGGATTTTCTTTGCTTTATGTCTAAAAGACACTCATGAATGAATATTTGTCTTTCTGGGTCTGGGTTAACCTCACTCAATATGTATTTTCTAGACCCAAACATTAGCCTGCAAATTTCAACATGTCACTATTTTCACTGCTGTATAGTTCTCCATTGCGTAAATGGACCACATCTTCTTTATCCATTCTTTAG
>NW_004949150.1:415615-430099 GCF_000317375.1 Microtus ochrogaster
AATCTCAGAATTGTTTTGATTTGCATTTCTCTGATAGCTAAGGATGTTGAGCATTTCCTTAAGTTCTTTCAGCCTTTTGAGATTTGTTTGTTGAGAGTTCTTTGTTTAGGTTTGTGTCCCATTTTTTATTAGATTGTTTGGTTTTTTTTGATGTCAAGTTTCTGGAGTTCTTTGTATATTTTGGAGATCAGTCCTCTGTCTGATGTAGGGTTGGTGAAGATTTTTTTCCCAATCTGTAGACTGCTGTTCTGCCTATTGACCATGTTCTTTGCTTTATAGAATCTTCTCAGATTCAGGATATTCCATTTTTAATTGTTACTTTCAGTGTCTGTGCTACTGGTATTATATTTAGGAAGTGGTCTCCCTGCCAATATGTTCAAGTGTACTTCCTACTTTTTCTTCTATGAAGTTCAGTGTGGTTAGTTTTATTTTAAGGTCTTTGATACACTTGGACTTGAGTTTTGTGCATGGTGATAGATATTGATCTATTTGCATTCCTCTGCATGATGATACCCAGCTATGCCAGCACCATTTGTTGAATATGCTTTCTTTTTTCCATTTTATATTTTTTGCTTCTTTGTCAAAAATCAAGTGTTCATATGTGTGTGGAATGATATCTTGGTCTTTGATTTGATTCCGTTGGTCCTTCTGTCTGTTTTTATGCCAATACATCACTGTTGCTCTATAAAAGAGTTTTAAGTCTGGGATTGTGATGCCTCCGGAAGTTCTTTTGTTGTACAATGTTGTTTTGGCTATCCTGGATTTTTTTGTTTTATCAGAAGAAGTATTGTTCTTTTGATGTCTGTGAAGAATTTTGCTAGTGTTTTTTGATGGGCATTGAATTGAATCTGTAGATTGCTTTTGGTAAGATTGCCATTTTTACTATGTTAATTCTACCTATGTAAGAGCATGGGAGATCTTTCCATTTTCTGGTGTCTTCTTTAAATTTCTTTCTTCAAAATTTTAATGCTCTTGTCATACAAGTCTTTCACTTATTCTTATTTCAGTGTCAGGAGTCAGATATTTTGGAATGGTCTACTTATTGGTTACATATGGAACTTTACTTTTCTAAATTTGTGTTTTTAAAGTGAAGAAGTTTTTTTTTTTTTTTCTGGAGACCAAAATAGGCAAGTTTGGCAGTAGTCATACCTTTCCAGCATATATAGTCATACCTTTGGAGGAATGATAATGGCTGTTCAAATGCCTAGACCTTTGATGTACCCATTGCTCTTTTGAAAATGAGATGTTCTCAGGAGTCTCTAGATTAAAATGTGTTCAAACAGACCCATAAACTAATGCCTCATTTAGAAATCCTAAATTAAAATCCTCTGTTGCTACTAATTTTAAAAATTAAAATACATTCTGAAAACACACATACAGGTAGCATTAATACTGAGTGAATAGGTTATATTTAAGAATATATATATTCTTAAATTATTGCATATATCACATATATCAGCAACAATTAGTAAAGAAAAGAGGCCATGAATTTGAAGGAGAGGAGGTATTGGTATTATGCCTGGATTTACGGACAGAAAAGGGAAGGGAAAAATGTTTGCAGTAAATTATAATCTAAAAATTCCCAAGATTGACAAAGTAAACCATATTTGTGTGTGTATGTATACATGGTTGTATGTATGCATGTGGTATGCATTGCAGGATGTTCAGAGGGAGGTGTGCCACAGATTACCCGTTTCAATCAGAGGACAACTGGAAGGAGTCCAATTTTATCTCCCCATCATGTGAGTCGCATCAGGCTTGGCAGCAAACTACCTTAAACATTGCGAAATCCCACTAGCCCTCTAATCCTTTAAAAGAATTTAGAATTACTATAAATAAATACACATTTGAAAGATTAACGTTTATATGTCGTGAGATGATAACTAAACTATTAGATTGAGTTAAATTTTATAATAGCAGTCATAGTGTAGAAGATGACACATTTTAGGACAGTTACTTGTATGATAAACTGTGCAGATTTCACTAAGCAAGCTGTTATTTAAATATTTTTGTCCTTAGATACTTATCAGCATATATTATCTATTTACTAATTTTTTATCTATTTTTGGTTCTGTATATTACTCAGTTTAGTAGTTACGATGATTTTGCAGTATATTTCTCTATTTTATTATACATAGTTTACTGTGGATACTTTGTAAGTTCCTGCCAAATTTAGAGGGTATCCAGGTTATATAAATGTGTAACAGTACACAGGGCATTACTTTCATGACATTTCTTACTGGTTGGCTCACTCTCTTCATTTCTACTCAGATTACACTGCACAAAATAAAACACAACAACATAA
The DNA here is from genome assembly GCF_000317375.1 of Microtus ochrogaster. Taxonomy (NCBI): domain Eukaryota; kingdom Metazoa; phylum Chordata; class Mammalia; order Rodentia; family Cricetidae; genus Microtus; species Microtus ochrogaster. Next base: position 417,921 of record NW_004949150.1, read on the forward strand.
ACCTCTTTACAAAATAATATTTGCTACTCAGGACCATGGATTCTTATATTAGTTTAGATAAATTTTATCCACAAGCAGTTTTCATTCATTATTAGGTTTGCATCAGTGTAACCAAAATAGCCCCCCCCACTAAATAAATAAATAAATAAATAAATAATAGCCCTCTATCCTTTATGGTTGGAACTGTTTACTTTGGCTTATTTGGAAAATACATGGCAATATTCATGTCTGTGGGAGGATAAAAAGAAGACTCTTTGCATCCTGGATATAGACAGGAAATCAAAAATACAAACTGAAACCAGGTTTAGGGACAACTTCCCTAGGGAGATGTATTTTTCTCCTGCTCTTAGCATTCCTTAACTATCTATAGTTAGTTAACTATACAGTAAGGTTGCTGCCTCTTGGGTTTTCCTTTTTCTATGTTAGCCTGTCTATTATCATCCTTCATATTATATTCAAGCAGTCTTGCTGGTGAGACTTTATGAGTGTAGCTTCTCATATTCCTATGACACAATATCAAAGCAAAGTCCCTCATCCTCTGGCTCTTAAAATTTTTCCACAACCTTTTCAGCTATGGTCCCAAGTCTTAGATGTATGAGCTTGTGGTGTAGTTGGATCAGTTGGACTGGATTCCACAAATGTGTATTTTGATTGGTTATGCTTTTTCTGAAATGGTCTCCATCTGTTACAAAGTTTCCTGGATGAGTAGTGAGGTTTATATTTATCTTAATGTACTTAAAATGTACTTAAAGATTATGCTGCTTTAGTAAAGTGGTGGCTTTATGTTCTTTTCCATGATCTAGGAATTCAGTAGCCCTGGGTAGTTGGAAAGGATTATAGTATCAGGCATGATTTCTCTTTTGCTGAATCCAATTAGAGAATATTGCCCTTTCACTTTATACCATCTGCTTCAGATACAAGGCCCAGAAACCCCTGAACTGGAGTGGACCTGAAAGCTCCCTTCTTGAGAACTAGCTTTTATGGCACCAGAACTATCTAGCCAAACATGCTTCCCAAGGAGAGAGTCAACTAAAAGTCCTACTTTGCTATGACAACTGTGAATTCACAGCAATGACCAGCGTGTCAAGAGTTCATGGAAGAGTTCAGTCATGGCATGGACACTGCTTAGCAATTACCATGAGTTTTAATTCCTCTAATTAACACATATTTTCTTTGAATTTAATATTATAATACAACCATGATTTTAAAAGAAATCTTAGTATCAGGTGTAGTGAATGAAGAACTATTAGTTGTCTTTGTTGGGATTATTTTGTTGTTGCTGTCTGTCTCCTATAGACCAGGCTAGACTTAAAATTGCTGCTTAATCAAAGGTGAACTTTAATTTTTGATCCTTTGTTTCTACCTCCCAAGCGGGAGATGATAGGTTTGTATTACCACCCCTGACTATTTTGGGATTTTAGAACTAACTTAGATATTTTCTATCATTATTTATATGTATTAAAATTATTAATAATTAAAGATATTACTATCAATTTTTTAAAAAATAAAATGATTTACTATTTAATATATAGACAAAGGATATGAATAGGAGTTCAAGAACTAAACAATAACAAAGGGTACTATCAACTCTAAATTATGCTTAAATTATTTATTAGTAGGAATTAAAATAGAATTATGTTTACTTTATCACTGAGAAATATTAAAAAGCAATCACATATAACTCATTTTCAGTTTGGTAGACATATGAAGAATATTCTATGATATTTATATGTCAATTTATAATTTTTCTTAGAATTAGTTTATTTTAAATTATATCATCTACAGAAAACATCTTAAATTCTTTGTTACTACACCGAGAGTGTGTGTGAGCAGTGGTTATAAGAGAAGTATGGAGATGAACAAAATAGAGCATCTGATAGAGAAGGAAAATTTTAATTTACTATTGATGCTATTCAAATTAAATGGCTGTTTGAAGTGTTAAGCATATAATGCAAGCTGTGATTTTAAATACACCACATCTATTTTGATAGTTACAATAAACACTATTTTTCTCCATGCATGTTATTTTTCAAGTTGTCTTGTACATGTCTATACCTAAGACCTGACTTTGAACCTATTAAGTCTATCTCTAAACTTTTAGATGTAGAGAAATTCTCATCTCATTTCTAAAAAAATAAAGGATTTTACAGTGTGAAGTTTTACAATGTCTTATTATTTCCTCTCTAGGTTAGAGGCACCCAATCTTTAAAACACTATGGTTTCCAATTTCACCAACATTCTTGTCACCCTCCAGGTTCAATTCACTATTTCAGCTCTTAAAATATAGTCTACAAAACGGAGTATAAGGCTAAAAGCATAGTCTGAACATTTCAGATTATAGTAAAACAGTCACCACCCTTAAAACTGACTCTGTCTCTTGCAATGGAGTTAAAGAATGTATTACCTTTTAAGTCTCTGTTAGCATCATACTGGCTCATTCCAGGGTAGTAGTCAAATAAAACCGCAGGAAATTTACCACGAATTTCCCTGTATTCTAAATGTGCAATAAACCAGAATTTACAATAGTCCAGTAAAATTGCATTTTTATTAGCTTCAGCTCATCTCTCAGGAAGGATCTTTTCAGCCATCTCTGCCAACAGCTACATACTTTGCAGTCTTGATTTACAAAGGAATAGAAAAGAACGAAATGCCTTTGGTGTAGCATTCTGTCCCCAACACTACACAGCTAACCAGCTCTTTTAAAAAGCAATATCTTAGACCCTATCCCAGTCCTTCCCTTTTAGAATCCAGTGATTACTTCAGTGGATAATTTCTGGGAACACTAAAATCCAACATGCAGAGGCTGGAGAATTGGCCCCATAGTTAAGAACTCCTGGTGTTCTTGCAGAGGCCTTGCACTGAGTACTCAGTACCATGTGACAGCTCACAACAATCTGAAACTGGAGTTCCAAGGGATTTGATGCCATTTTCTGTTCTTCAAGGGCAGCAGGCTTGCAAGTGGTGTGCATATCTACATGAAGGAATAAAAAAACACTCATACATATAAAATGAGAAAGAAAAGAAAAATATTCAAAGAACCACTGCTCTAAAAACAAATTTTAGCTCTACAAAGACAGTAATTGCTGTAAAATCTCAGGCCTACCTCTACTCTAAATGGTGTTGCCATAAGTGTTTCACTGATTAAAGTAAAGGTTTTAAGGAGTAGGGAAGTGTCTCATGCTTAGGAATAAGTATATGTTCACAGATACACAGATGAATAAGTGAAGGTTCGAACAGAAACACGAATAAGTGACATTTTACTAAATATTAGTCATGGGACAGTAATGTAGTAACAAGGGAAGTGACCCCATATTGTAAATCAACCATTTCAATAATACTTGGAGTGTTTCAATAGAAAAAAAAAAAAAAACAACTTGTGATGATTAATCTTGGCGGTCAGTGTGACTGGATTTGCAAGCATCTTGGATATAAACAGCTGAGTACCTCGTGAATAATTTTCTTCACCAAGTTATTTGAAGTGAAAGACCCTATCCCTGAGTGGAATCTTTGAGTGCTTGCTCAGAGGAAAGCAGGTCTGAAGGGAAGGCTTTGCCTTTTTCTTTGGTGCCTTCAAGTCTCACTGCAAGCTCGTCTATTCTCTTGCTTCCACAGCTGCTGCTACTGCTACTGCTGCTTCCTTCAATAGGAAGCTGTCTTTCACTGATATCAAAACCCAGCCTTGTAAACCTTCCTGTGTGCAAGGAAGAACAATGGCTTCTCAGGACTCATTCAGACCTTTGGACTCCAGTTGGGAGTATGGAAGATTTCAACATCAGGTTTCATGGACTCAGTAGTTATCAGTTTCCAAGTCACACCCAGTTTGTGCAGATAGCCATTTCTGGACTATCTAAATAGTATCGTGTAAGATAATTAGATAAAGCCTTTTTTCAATAGTCTTTGTATAATTTCTGTTTGAATAGACAGGATAACACAATATGAAAATAAAACTATTTAGTGTTCTTGATTTGCATTCAAATTTCACCCTTTTATTTTTATATGAATCAATTTAAATGGGGAAACATTTTCTTGTTTTCCTATCTTCTCTTAAGTTCTTTATAAATTTATGAATAGTGTCCTAGTTATTGCTGATTTTCTACCCAAGTAGATCATAATCTTTGGATTTAACTTTTCTCAAAGAAAATAGACACTCCTTCTGTCCTAACAGTGCTTACAACAAGTTTATACATAGCAGGAAGGCATCCAATTTCAAAGAGTCATACTGCACTGGTTAATGGTGAAAGTGAGTCTATTAATTTGTGTACGAATTGAAGCATAAGTTTTAATTATTTCATAAGCTAAAGCATAAAATGGGAAGAAATAAAAAGCTTGTGGCAAAGAAGGGCAGTGCTTCCAGAAAAAAAAAAAAGAAAAAAACTGGAAGGAGAGTTTCAAAATTAATTGCTTGATTCTAATTAGAAAAACCTAACCTTTAGAGGCAAAGGGTCTACAGAAACTCTGATTTCATTTGCATATATTCTATAAATGCTACAATTAAGCTCTACACAGAGGATATCTGATGTTTCTCAACTTAAATAGTTCAAATGTTTCCTTAAATATACATGAATATTCATACCACAAATCAGGTAAACTGGAACCTCATTTAGAGACAAACAAAAACAGTAAAACATTTCTTTTAATTATCAGGCTCAAAAGTATAAATGCAGAAGAGTTTATGTAGTAGCAGGAGATACATATATTTCTAGGTATTTATTTTGTTGTGTTTAGTAAACTAGCAGTGTAGGTTAACCCTAGGGACACCTGTTTCTCCAGACCTCCAAAAAAACCTATAAGAAATTGTGAAGAATTAAAAGAAAAAACACAATTGATCTCCAAAATATCTATAAATGAAAAAAATGTGATAAATTGGTTGAAACATACCCGTGTCAAGGGTATTTTATCCCAAATCATTTTGATTTCCATAAGCAAACCCAAGCATTGACTTTTCCCTAATACGTCTGAGATATGTTTCCAGTTCTTTTAAAATTAATTTTAAAACAAGCTTATTTTACATACCAATCCCTGTTTTTCCCCTCCTGCTGCTCCCTCATACACACCTTCTCCCTACCCCATAACTGATGGAAGCAGATGCAGAGGTCCACAGCTAGCTACTAGACTGAGCTCCTGGAGTCCAGTTGTATAGCAGTAGGAGGATTAACATGAACAAAGCAATTAAGACCATGATAGGAAAACCCACAGAAACAGATGACCCAAGCAAGTGGGAGCTCACTGTCTCCTAACTGACTGCTGGGAACCCACATATGACTGAACTAGGTCCTCTAAATGTGGATGACAATTATGTGGCCTGGGCAGTTTTGCGGGAACACTAGCAGTGGAACCAGTATTTATCTTTGGTGCTCGAAGTGGCTTTTTAGAGCCCGTTCCCTATGGATGGATACTTGCTCAGGGTGGGTAGGCCTTGGTCCCGCGTCAAGTGATATGATAGACTTTTTTTCCAAGTCTTGAATTAGTGATTGTATTCAGAACATTAAGTTAAACATTATTTTCATATTTTTAAGCTAGGAAATGCATAGGTTATGCATTCAAAATAAGTCAAAATGGACTAAAGATTTTAATATAAACTTTAAAACACTGCAATTGTTAGAAAAGCAAGGAAAGCACTTCAAAGCTTGTACAGTCAAAGATACAACACAGACAAACAGTGCTTTCTGAAAATGATTTTAGTAGCACAGAAAATAATCACAAAATCCCTCAAATGGAATTCAAAGGTAAAAACTTTTACCATAACAAAAGAAACTCTTAGCAGAGGGTAAAAGAAAAACTGAAGACTGAGAAAATCTTTGCTACCTGTGATCTAGGTAGGTGGGAAAGATTAAGTAACAAAAATAAAAATTTTCAAGTAATAGATCAGGAATAAATGAATGACAGTTCTCGGAAAAAAAGGAATACAAATGGTCAATAAACATTGTAGAAGATTTGCAAATTAAAACCCCCTAGAAATTTTATCTCACTTTGGTGAGAATGCCTATCATCTTGAAAACAAGAGACAACCAATCTTAGCATGGATGTGAGGGAAAAAAAACCCACTGTTTGGTGTTGGAAACACAAATTGATACAGCCACGATGGAAGCTTCTCAAATTTTTAAAAAATGAAACTACATATGCCACAGCTAATCACTTCTAAGTATGTAAGTACCCAAAGGCCCCCAGGTCATACTCCAGAGATACTGGCCTAGCTATTCTTATTGCTGTTGTAGTCAATATGATGTCTGTGAAATCTACTTCAATGTCTAAGAGTAGATGAATGGGTAAAGAAGATGTGAGGTGTATGAAAACTGGAGTTTTATTCAACTGTAAAGAAAAATCAAGTCATGGTGTCTAATGGGTGGAACTAGAAGTTTTTATATTAACTGAATTATCTTTGATTCTACCAGACATGGTTTTCTCTCAAAATGCAAATACTAGACTTTGAATTTTTAATATATGTATATATGTATATTAAGGTATAGACTGTACACTAAAATGTAAAATATGAGCAGGGAAAAAGACGTCTTTAAAACGTAGGTGAGAAGAGAGTGATACAGTACAGGTGACAGGAAGGCTTGCGGTTAATAGGGAGACAGAAGGAAACAGCAGCAAAGAGATCAGTGTTGCCGGAGGTCACCTGTTCATTTCCTGGCTACACAGACTCCTGAAATAATCACACAGAAATTTTGATTAATTACAATACTGTTTGTCCAATAGCTTCAGCAAATTTTTAGCTAATTCTTGTATGTTAAATCAACCCATCCCCATTACTCTGTGTAACACCACGTGGCTGTGCCTTACTGGGTAAAGTTCTGTCCCCTGCATCTGTCTCAAGCCCGGCTACATGGCATCCTACTGACTCCACCTTCTTTCTCCCAGCGTTCAGTTTAGTTTTTCTGCCTCGCTCTATTCTGCTAAGCCACTGGCCAAAACAGATTTATTCATTAACCAATAAAAGCAACACATAGACAGAAGTACTTCCCACACCAGAACAGGAAGAGGGAAGTGGTCTGCAGAAAACAGACAACAGAGAATGTATGTACAAAAATCACACATTTTATTTTGTATAGCACTTAAAAACAACAAAAAAACCCGATCTTAAAAATGAAATAATAAAATTTAATTAGACCACTTTTCTTATGCCACACCATTTTTGTATTTACCTATTTATTTTTATTTCATATGTGAATGTGTACACAATATGTGTGAATGGTCATATATGTCATAGTATACACAAGGAGGTCAGAGGACTCCATCTTTGTGTGGGCTCTGGGAATTAAATTCATGTTGCCAGTTATAGAGCAATTTCCTTTACCTTCTGAATACTCTTGACCCTTTTTATTTTTATTTTCTAGTGCTGCATATTGAATTATGGCACTTATAAGGTGAGCATTCCACAACTGAGCAATGCCTCCATCCCATCTAGTGGTATGTTTTAATATCCTTAGGTATCCTCAGTCTTTATATTTTCTCTAAATTACAGAGAGTTACACCATGATAACTATGGTCTGGTACTTCACTGAGGAATGATTTTTCTGCTAGAACATTGCAAAAAGTGCCAGTGGATCACTTCATACTTAGTAGATAATGAGAAAGCTTATATAAAAAAAAACCCTTATTTTTACTACTTTCCAGATTATAAAATCATCTCTGGAAGAAAGAAGAGTCTGTTTGTTGTAGTCAATAGAATTGGGGAGTAAGTAATGTATTTCTGTGAGAGACTATCCAAACGATTGACTCATAGCAGTGGGTAGCCCAGTAATTTCTGGGTGAGTTGTATACATTTACAAATTAAAGAGAGTATATATGCTTCATTTTCACATTCCTCCTGCTCTCCCACTTCCTTCTCCTCCTCTTGCCCTCATCCTCTTTGTGGAAAGTAGTTGGAGACAATATGTGAAAAAGATAAAGTTCATATGTGTCTTTCTTTCATCCTCTGCCTCACTTCAAATATCTTTCTGTATAGCAAGAGTCACCAAAGATGATGAAGTTGATGAAGCAAGGGAAGAGAGATTTGTGATTGTCTAGAGCCTAATTTTGTCCTTTCAGACTTTCAAAACTTTGGAAATACAGGACAAGGTTCTGACAAATCTGCTAATTATTTCAGCATATCAAGGATTTCTTTAGCACAACTATTATGACAGAATAGTGGTAGGAAATACACTTATCTATTTATATCCCGTATCTATACTTGATCCAACCTCTGCAGCATTCAAACTGGAGGTTCACTTAAAGGGGGAAAATATGATAGTTCCAACAGATCAAAACTTCCCAGGAACAGAGAGGAAATTTTAGTATGACTTTCTGGTGAGAGTTGCTCTTATTTTAACACACTCTGTCCCTACATTTATCTTCTCTTCTTCTTCAGAGAGCTTCAACTCTTGGTTGTTGGACTTTGTTCAGTACCACAAATTGATTCTAACTTTCCAGCAGAAGGAATCAATTCACATTTCTAAAATTAAATGTCCTATGCTAGAAAATTTCCACATATGGTAGGCATGTTTAAACAGGACAAGTATTATGCAAATATTCCATAATACTTTCTCTTGTTAATGTTTAAAGCCATTGTTGCAAAGGGAAATAAAACACAAACGTATTTTTTTCTGATTAATGCATGATTTTAAATTTATCAATACTTATAATAGATTAAAGACAGTAGATAGCAAATAAAAATCCTCCAAATATTTGTAGTGACTGTTTTTAGCTCACTAACTCCAGCTCCAGTGTTGTCTACCTGGACACAAGTGCATCCAGAATATTTATATTTCTGCAAATCACTTATGTAATGACAGAAGAAAATCCAAAAATTATAATAAAAATCCAGACTAAATTATTTCTGTGATTATATTCTAAAGATTGTAGTTATATTAGGGCCTTTTAGCAAAACTTGGAATTATGCATTTGTTAACTAATTTTATATGTACATATATGTGGATATATATACATATACATACTAATATATATATATATATTAAAAATAATGTAAGTCCAACATTTCCAATTAAGGAAATAGAGGACTATAAACGTACTTGTTTGTTTAATAGGCAGTTTTATAACACAAATTTCACTTTCTTATCTCCTATTGAACTTGGATTAAAAATTACTCTTGGATCCATGCCCAAGTTTTTAACCAGAGTGGTATAGTCCTTATAACAACATTTGGCTTATATATAACAGCTTGACGTGACAGGATTAATAGATTCTCCTAGAGAATACCCAACCCTCAGAAATCTAATCAGCTAACTTCTTCCCATGCATTGCACTTTGGCAATGAGATACTTACGATAATTTGCTATTAAATAAAGCCAGAACAGGAGTTCATTTGGAACTCTTCTTTTCCAATCTTGGCTATTATCCACAAAAAGAATAGCTTGTTTTCTATAACATTTTTGGTTACAACTTAATGAGGCTTAAAGCCTTGACAAATAAAATTCCTTTACTGCTTTAAAGAATAATGAACAATAAGGCTAGGTGTCTTCTATTGAAAAGTATTACATTTGAAAAATACAGTATACTCCTGATAAAATGGCACAATTCAAGTCGGAAAGATAACAAGCTGTCTCACAATGATCATCACATTTGCTTTTATGTAATATTTTGTGATATCATTAAAAGCAAGGTAACAGTAATATTTTAGCCATCTCAATACCTAGAAGATTCCTATTACTTTGGCTAGAAACGTTTTCCTTGCATGATTGGTTGACAATATCTAAAGGATAATTTTAGGTCTTAGAGAATTAAACACAGGTCTATTTTTATGAGGTGGGACAGATTGGAAACCATTCTTCCTGCTTGTTCCAGTGAAATTGGAAATGAAGAGAATGTGTGTCGTATGTGGGACAAGTGTCATGAAGCCCATCTGAATTATGCTTCATACCCTCCTTTATAGCCTAATATGCAACTATATCCATTTTCCTAGCCGTATTGCACCCATCAAAGCCAAGTTATTGACACTTACATCTTAGGCATAAATCAACCCTGCAGACAAAACAGATGGTGGCTTCAGAGAGCCAGGATGATGGAGTCAAATAGTGTGCTTGTTTTCTTTCTCTAGGATGTATTAAAATATTAATACATAATATCCTGTATTATATTATATTTTCAGGATAATATCCTGAAAGAATGGCATAACAGCATTATAATTAAATGGTATTAACATAAATATCTTTTAAAAATTCAGGTTATATCATTTTGTCCAGTGTATCAGGAGTCAACAGCACAAAACTGAACAGAAGAGGTTTAAATTTTGCTTTCATTAATATGTGTATAAGGACTGGAAGAAGAAATTGAATTTGCTTTACTGATGTCAATTAGATAAGACTCAACAAGGAAGAAATAAAATGCATTGACAGAGCATTGGTAAGTCCGTAAGTGTTGACTGATGCTTGCTTGCATGCAAATTAATGCATTCTCTTTCCAACATTGTCAACTGAGAAATTACAATAATACATGATGAAGATGATGACAAAAGACAAATAAGAGATAGATGTTCACTAGTCATGTCAAGTTTGCCATGGTTTTTTAAAAATGCTTTTTGGTCATGTAGTTTAATCCACATGGTTCCTTTGCAATCTTCACGTATCACACCTTTTTCATTTTCTTGGTGCAGTTCATATAAAATTCTCTCTGCTCTGAGCAGTGGGATGCAGCTGAGAATAAAACTGAGTCTTTTTTATCACTTGGAGGGCATATTATTTAGCTTTCTCTGAATTAACAAAGCACCATTCTCTGTCCTTACCCTTGACTCTTAGTAAAGGGCTGGGAAGTGGTACTTGGGATTCATTTGTGTCCTTAGCAAATCTTTTTGGTGAAGCAATTGAGGCTACAGTAGACAGGAGACATCAGTCAAAATAAATATCAGTCCAGACTTCTATTTGATTCTTATTGATTTAAAAACTGTTAAGTCAAGAAATATATCCTTAAAAGACAACTATAAATTTGGTGTACATTCCTAAGTTGACAGGAATTTATAATACTTCTAAATTTTAGTGTCTTTGGGAAGAATTTTTATATTCTACCCATTTCCATTATTTTCTAATTTTTTTGTTCTTTATAAAGAATATCCTTAAAGTAAACATAATAGTGATGATGGTGAAAGTGATTTGAATAGGAAAATAACTATTGAAGCTTATGGAGGCTTGCTTTAGAGCCACTGATATCTTATTTGCATGTTATCATTTTATATGTGTTAATATAATTGAAGTCCATCCCAAATCAGTATCAAGAAGACAAATCATCTTGTCATTCATCCAGTAAAACCCTCTCAGGTTTTATTTGGATTTAGCTAGCATATGTTGGAGCACCAATTTGTTGTAGGGGGCCACTTGTTATTTCCTGACACTCAGCCCTAAAATAATTGCATAGAAATCATTATTTGCAATACTGTTTGGCCAATAGCTTAAGTGTTTTTCTGGCTAATTCATATCTTATATTAACCCATCTCCATTAATCTGTGTATCACCACGAGGCTGTGACTTACTGGGAAAAGTTTCAGCATCTATCTCCAGTGGTCCAACATGGCTTCTGTTTGACTCTGACTCCTTCCTCCCAGCATTCAGTTTAGTTTTCCCCACCTACCTTTGTTCTGCCCTGTTATAGATCCAAAACAGTTTCTTTATTAATCAATGGTAATCACAAAATACAGAGAAGAATACCACATGAGAAGAGGGTGCCTGAACTGACCTTGACCTGTAGTCAGATTGATGACTATATTAAATGTCATCATAGACCATGCATCCAGCTACTGATGGAAGCAGACAGAGAGATCTACAGTGGCTGAGTTCCCAAAGCCCAGTAGAAGAGTGGGAGGAGTGAGAATATGAGCAAAGAGATCAAGACCATGATGGGGATATGCACTGAAACAGATTGCCTGAGCTACTGGGAGCCTATTAACTCTGGCCTGACAGTAAGGAAGCTTGCTCTCTGAATGTGAGTGACAGTTGTATGGCTGGGGCAGACTATGTGACACCTGGCAGTGAGACTTGGATTTATTCATACTGTTTGTTCTGTTTTTTGGGGATCCATTTTTTTTAGGTATACTTCACTTAGCCTATATATGGTGGGAAAGACCTTGGTCTTTCCTCAAAGAAATGTGCTAGAATTTGTTGGCTCCCATGGGAAGTCTTACCCTCTCTGAGGATTAGACAGGGTGGGATAAGGTGGAAGGTATAGGGAGCAGGAGGAGAAGAGGGAAT
>NW_004949150.1:431215-432496 GCF_000317375.1 Microtus ochrogaster
AATCACAATTGTGTGTATTTGACAGATGGAGAAAAAGAGAGAGAGAGAGAGAGAGAGAGAGAGAGAGAGAGAGAGAGAGAGAGATCACTTAGGCCTTGAGTTAGGGAGTCTCCATTGTTGCTACACCACCTTCTAACTTAATTTGGATCAATAGCTTCAGAGTGCTGTAAAAAGAAAACAGCAATTTAAACTATATAATATGACTATATTAAAGATGAAATGCTATAATATCTGTGAAGTTTCTTTAGATTTGACAAATTATAGACATTTATTATAATATTTATTAGCCCTACTTCTTTGTGCCATGTTCTCTCTTAGTTTGATTTGCAAGCCTAGCCTGTAGTTCCAACTTTGCAGGTTTAAAACAGAATGAAAGTTACTGATCAAATGAGCATTATGGCTGTGAAACAAAGAAATGCTAGATCTAAGAGATGCTCTCCTTGTAAGACCGGTTTCCATTGCTGCTAGAAAATAGTCACACATTGGAAAGGGAATGTAACCAATCATGTTCTCAGGAGTTAATGGAAATGGGAGGATGCATTTAAGAGTGAGAAAGGAACATGTGGCTTAGAGCACTGGCTCAATGGAAATACAGTTGAAAGATGAGTTATAGCCTGAGCCAAGGTTGACCTAGCTGTTGAGGGTAATGACACTTGGATCAACATGATTAGCAGGGTAAGAACAAACCGTTATGCAATGCATATGAGATGAACCAATAGTAGTAGCAGACCAGTGGAATGGAGAAGTGGGTATCCAACAACTACACCACTACTATTTAATTCACAAGCAATAACTATTTTTAAAGTCTTGAATTGAGTCCAGTCAGTTCTTCGGTGTCTGCCCTTTCCTTTTAAGAGAAGTTTTTCAGTTATGTTAAAGTGGAGAAAGCAAACTCAGCTGGTTTCACCAATATAGCTCATTGGGAGAAATCCTTTTTGCTAAAAATCTCAGACTTCTAGGTACACCGATACAATAATAAAAAAAAGTCTAAGGAAGATAATTTTTAAAGAACTCCTTGACAGGTAATATTAGCTTTACATTTGATTTCTACCATAGTAATGATGTCAAGTTTATCATTGCTGCCTGGACATCACAACACCATGGGAAAACTAAGAACAAAACAAAACAATTTCCATATATTTGCATGCAAAATTCGAGAAGTCATTGTTTTTTACCACAGCGTAGTACTCTAATATGTATATATTCCACACTTTCTTCATCCATTCTTCCATTGAAGGGCATCTAGGTTGTTTCCAGGTTCTGGCTATTACAAATAATACT